>NW_013669155.1:23407-26202 GCF_000517525.1 Limulus polyphemus
CTCAGCAAAAACTTAAGGAGATCGGGTGGTACAGTTGGGTAGGCTTTGTGTGCCATGCTCTCCAAGTCCTGCGCCAGCTCTTGCAGGCTTTCCTCTTTAGCACGGACTCTCGTCCTGAACCTGGCCCTGTAGACTTCTGACTGGTTTTGGGTTCCGTACCTGAGTTCTAGAGCCAACACCAGTGTTCTATAGTTGTATCTGTCGGCTGCTGTCAACTGTCCAAGTATTTCCAGTGGTTGTCCCTTCAAGTTTGTTGCCAGATATACTGCTTTCTGCTCCTCTGTCCATCCGTTCATCTCTGCCAGTAACTCAAACTGTGCTCTATATGCTTCCCACGGTGCTTTCCCATCGTATTCCTGTGGCTTCCTTCGTACTGGATCACTCCTAGTACTGACATTCATATCTGGGATGTGACTTCTAACGGGACTGAATATCTCTGCATTAGGGTTTAGCTGCGGGCTCTGTAAGGGGCTTGCCATTGTCTGGGGCTGATTAAGTCGATGATCAATGCATCCTCCTTGTGTAACAGACAATAAATCGTTCTTTAACGTTAACCTACACACACATTACCTTCCCGTCACGTTGTCACCCTCTTTTATATACCAGTCTACCCTATATCTAGTAAATGCTAGAGCATTCGCCAAAGTACAGGATAGTTCTAGAAAGTAGAGGGCGTGAGAATAGTCACGTGATCTCGATGACGCAACAACTGTTTATTTATTTTGATGTAAATTTAAATGAAAGTGATTTCTTTTACATCTAATGTTATGTTGCCAAAAATGACAAGGTTTTGTTCAATTGTTTCTTTTGTTTCTGAAAAATATAGAAATTAAAGAATTCTTGATCAAGTCTGTAAGAGTTCATCATCAATGCTTTCACCAGTCTCACACATGTTTAAAACAGTGTTGTAGTAACTGATTTCATTATTAATTGGTATTTGTTCATCACTTAATTAATTATTACATGTCCAGAAGCGTGTGTTTGTTATTTTGTCGCATTTGGTATAACTGCCAATTTGCATATTAAAGTCATTGTTCAGTTTCTATTTATAGGATTTATATCACAGACTGTGTTTGCACTACATACTTTCTCCTTAATTGGGTGTAATGAAAACATTGAGGTAGTTTCATCACCTACTTCGTGTTGAAGGGCATCAAATCTGTTCAATGAAAGTTTGAGGAAATCATTTTCTCGAACACAGTTAATGCTAGGGATATCAATATTTGTTAGGATTGATCAATTGAAAACTAAAGCTCAAAGGTTATGAAATTTCCTCCTTTTGACTCTTCCTGTATTAATAACTATTTGTATAATATCACTCCACGTAATCCTAGCACATTGGTTGATTTCATTAGTCTATCATTGGCTAGAAAACTGTAATGAGATACTGAAAAGCTATATTATAATTATTGCTCACTGCTGGATACACCGATTTCGTTCATAGACAAAGTTCATTACCATTTGATATGATGTGCCACACTGAAGTACAATTCCTGGTGGTTGTGGAATCTATGCAATCTTGTTTTAATTCCAGAAATAGCAATTTTAGAACTTAAGAACTGGCGTGATTAATATGTGATTTGATATTAAGTGTAATTTCAAAGAAGAATCGTTACTTAAGATCCAGTGACATAGACTTGTAACCATACAGAACAAAGGAAAATGAGTTTAAATCGCCCTGGGTATCCTTTACTGTGCATGACACAAGGTTTTAGTGTCTTAGATTCAAAATTTTATTAAACTACCTTTTCTTTAAGTTATACCACTTAGAGTAGCATAAACTCTTAGCTAATAATCCATATTTTCATAGTATATAAGTTTTAAATTCTTACTTCTATAAAACAATATTTTAAAAAATCCTGAATTTCCACTGGTGTGACCCACGTCACGTGACACATTTTCTCTTAGCATGTCATCATCCCTATTTTATCCACCACCCCCTCGAAAAAGTACGAAATTAAACGTAAAATATTCTCTATAAAATCGTTATTGCTCAGACAAACCATACTTTTATAGCCTTCAATTTTGTTTGGTTACAGAGCTATCAAATAGAAAATCAGACCCCTCCTGCCACATCCTATCTTTCACAATTCGTTGATAGTTCTATTTTAGTGTCATTATATATTACCTATAACCAACAGAAAGTCAAAGTTTTCATCTTTCAAATGACGTTTTGTATAACTTGTATAACGTTATGTTCTGAACAGAATATGGTTCAGTTCACTCACAGTTCTAGATTCATTCCCTCGGGGAATTTAACGACTAGCTTGGATGAATTTGTAATGGCTCTTGTCGCACTCTTAGAAAGCCAGAAAAATTTTGAGAGTTAGGGGAACTTGTCTATATTTTGCATGCTATTAGTCTTTATTCTTGGTGCATTATTAAATCAAATAAAAATTATTTAGTGCATGTCTATCATTACTATAAAATATCAGGCTTAACTGTCCTCGACAATCGAGGGAAAGAAAAAATAAGATTGGGTAAGTACTTTATTTCTTTTTTTTCATATCTATTCTTTACTTATTATTATAAAAGTAATTAAAATCTCAAAACGGATCTTTTAAAGTTAACTCTCTCAATACGGCCTCCGTCAATTTGACCGACCACGTGACCCCTTTGAGCTCGATTAAAGTCTTTATAGATTTAATACTTCTAACTTTCACTATAGTGTGTATATCTTCACAAAATTTGGCAGTGTTTCAGTTCATATTATAAATCTTTCACATACAAAAAAATCACAATTTTAGTGAAGTCTTATTAATAAAATGAAATAAAGATTTGTCCATTAATATTGT
>NW_013669155.1:26744-31024 GCF_000517525.1 Limulus polyphemus
AATTAAAAATACTTTTTGTCATCTCAAAATCTCAATTTCTTTTCTGTAATCCCTTAAACCTCCTAAATGTATTTCAAAAGTTTTTTTCACTAAATCCTTATAATTTATCTGTTATTTTCTTTACCCTATTTCAAAACTGGATCAGTCAATTCAGCCGATCTTGTAACCACCAAAAAAAATAGAAATAACCCTAAATTAACCTTTCTTTCTTTCTAGAATGACCTTAAATTATAATAGGAAACTACATTCGTTTATCCTAAGTAGCTCCAAGTTTGTAACATTATACACCTATTTATAATTAAATTTTATTGTTTTGTTGCTCTTTGAACCGCTTCTAAATACTATCCCCGCCATTATAAGTGGTAAACCATTCGGGAAACGTGCAGCTCACGTTACACTATCGAATTGCATTACCCACGAGCTACTCGCTTGCGTGCCTCTTGAACCACTCTAATTATATTATCATTATTATTTATTTTACCTAATCTAGTCTTAATTAATGTGCTATTCATATATTGTCACCATTTCTTTCCCACCTAGGTGTTTTAGATGTTTTTCATGGACAATGTTGGTGAAAGCTTATTTTGGGGTCTTTTGTTTGTTTGTATGTTGATAACCACAAAGTCATACAATGATCTATTTAAGTTTTGCCCACTTTCAGTATAAAAACTCTATTTTTAGCATTTACCACTAAGCCACTGAAGGGATGTGGAATTTTTCTTTGCAATCTATAGAAACGATGGTATGTTTATGTTTTGAAAAGCATGGGGGTTAAATGATCCTTACTTTCTCTTGGGATAATAAATTATGGAAATAGTACCTATACTCTGTGAGATATGACATTATTGTTTCTGTATGTTATACTCTATTAGTCTAGAACAGAATATCTTCAGACTAAGATAGAATTTCAAAGTATCTTCCCATTATATAATGTCCAATGTTGTGTGTACTGTACAGTTGACATTTTGTTGTTGTATTGAATAATAATTTATTGGTATCTTGGGATTCGACGTATTGTACAAATTGTCATTCAGTTTCACCTGTGGAATAGGGGAACTGCATTTCCGTAGAAAAACACCCATTTCCAGCCAAATGGGACATAAGAACAGTAAATTGGACTATTGCATGGTGAGGAGTGTGTCACAGTGCTTTCAAAAACACATGTGGTGTTTCATGAAGTATTACAGAATACTAAGTATAGTGTGTCATCACCACCTGCTAGTGGTGGAGCCAATGCATGAGATATGCTCGAGAAAGCAGTTATTTGTCCAAGTGTTAAAATGTACTGGTTATTCCACTTTTGATTGGAATAATCATAGGTAAGGTAAGCAAAGTTGAAGAAGCTGAAGTAACTGTACAGTTGGTGTTGCTCCATTCACATTGTGTCTGGGAGTGAATACATGGCTTCCAAGATGGTTGATGAATGTAAAAGTAATTTGGATTCTACACAGAAAATGAGCTCAGTGGTTTGCTGTTTAACCATGGAAATGTGCTTGTGGGACCAGATGGTGGTGGTAAGTTACTGAACATGCTTTCTTGATGTTCTAAGATACAGTGAATGTTGAAGGATGGAATCATTCAATTTTTGGTAAGTACTTGGTCAGTTGTAGTGCCAGAAGAAAAGAGATCATGCTGAGGTTTTGTGTTGATTTTAGATTAGTGATTGTGGAGGCTACTTTTGATACCTTTAGGTTCCCATGGATATATAATGCCTGGATGCACTGAAAAATGGCTACTGATTTAGAACTTTAGACCTAGTTTCTGGAAACTGACATCTCAAGATGGATGATGAAAGCAAGTCAAAACTGCTCTCAACACTTGAGATGGTCTGTATATGTTCCACATTATACCATTTGGACTTTTGAGTGGTTGATGGAGTTTATGATGTGACCACTGTAATGGGAGAGGTACCTGACTAATGGTTATAATATCTTGGTGTTTGGTAACTAATCTTATTCTGGTGCTGAGAATCTGGACGTGGTTCTTCAGGAGATAAAAGAGGGAGATCTGAAATTGAAACCTGGGAAGTGTGCACTTATGTGTTTGCATTCTATGCAGAAGGAACAGAGCTTCTATGGACCATGCAAAGATCAAAGGAAATCAAAGCATAATGAAATAAAAATGCCGCTGTTTCTTAGGTCTTACATTGCCAACTTCTCCATGATTGCTGCATCACTGTCTGTTTTAATTGAAGTGAAAGCCCATTTTAAGTGGACTGAGAACTGTGACTAAGCATTTCAGTCACTAAAACATGCTTTAGTGGAAGCTCTAGTGTTATCATACCAAAAACAATATTGTCCATTTCAGCCGGATACTGATGCCAGAGATAATGGAATTAGAGTAGCATTGTTACTGGTGAAGGATAAAGTAATACATTTAATTGTGTATATACAGGGATTTCCCGTTATACGTCATGATGCTTTCCTGGAAAGTGGGATGTACATCTGAAATGACGTTAAGAACATAATTTTTACATGTATTATGAAGAGATGTATTCTTGCAAAATTTTGGTCCAATTTTGAATAACATTTTTAAAGAGCATGCCATGGGTTTTATAACTTCAGTGAACTATACAAAACATGTATGCAAAAGCATTAATGGACTAAATATTAACTGTATTTAACATTTACGAGTACTGTATTGGTTGTAAGGCTTTTATGAGGTGAGTGAGTGAAGGCATTGAAGCTAGAATGACCCAGAGGGTAGCTTTTCTGGTGGGCCCTCTGTGGATGCTATTGATTCTCCTTCCTGGGCTGTTTGTAGTGGCTTTCTCTCTCTTTTGAAGCAAAACAAAAGTTCAATGTTGGTGTTGCACACACGTTTTTTTATTCTCCTTATAAATGTCTTTGTAACACCACACACAAACATTCACTATCCTGTTCACTTTAGAGCTGCATTATCTGTTGGAGTCATTATCACTGAAAATTTGTAGTGCAAGTTCAATGTGCCTAAGAACGTCACCCAGCTTTTTCATGGTTAATGTCTTGCTTTCTTCTTCAAGGGGACTACAAATGTTGGTGCAAACTGTATGAGTAGACTTTGTGCATGAACTTAAAACAGTCTTTGTATATAGTATAAAAATATTGTAAATATTTTTCTTGAACAGATGCTAAATTGTTATATTTACACGACTGTTTAAACTTTAATGTGAGTGTTAGAATTTAGATAGTTTAAGTATAGCGCAAGTGTTAGATGTAGTTATCTTTAAAAGCTATAGTTTATCACAGGTTTTTTACATAACTGTGTGAATCATACATCGTGTAGCTCAATTGTTGTGAATTGGCGCTTGTTGTATTATTGTGTCAGGCTACTAGAGCCTTCTATGTTTTTTCATTGTTTTAATTGAGTATTATATATTGCATCATATGTTGCGTCAGCGAGGTCACGTGACTAGTATCACGCCACCTCTTTCTAGAAATATCCTGTTCCTTCAAGAATGCCCTAGCATTTACTAGATATATGTTAGTCTTGTATATATAAGACGTTCACAACGTGACATGACAGCAGGGTAATGAGTAATTGAATGTATGCGGACATAATATTGTTGGCCACGTGAGATGTGTGTTATAGCGTTGTTATAGAGCGACTGTTGAAATTAAGTGTATCGTAAAGTTGTTTTCGGAAAGAATAAACCAGTTTTATTTAAGAAAGGACTTGTGTCGCTAAAGTTTCGTCGGAACGAATTTACTGAAAATTAACGAACGAACGGAGACGTAACAAATTGATGTCAGAAGTGGGATAAAAAAAATGGAAACGAGAAGTGGCAAATCAAACTACAGCATAGCAGACTTGATGGCAGCAATACAAGAGCAGCAAAAGAAACAAGAAGAACGAGAAAAGAAACAAGAAGAAAGATTACAGCAGTGGCAAGAAAACCTACAACAATGGCAGCTCGAACAGCAAAATAAAAAAGAGAGAGTACAGCAGTTTTTGCAGGAGAAAGAAAATAAACAAGAAGAGAAATTACAGCAGTTGTTGGAGGAGAAAGAAAATAAACAAGAATAGAAATCACAGCAGTTGTTAGAAGAAAAAGAAAGGAAAAAAGAAGAGAGACTACAGCAGTGGCAACAGGAACAAGAAAGGAAACAAGAAGTACAAACGGAAAACATTAGTAAATTTAAAAGCGAATTAGATACATTAAAGGATGATTTATTGTCTTTTTACACAAGAAGGATACATTGACCATCGACTTATTCAGCCCCAGACAATGGCAAGCCCCTTCCAGACCCTGCAGCTGAACCCTAATGCAGACATCTTCAGCCCTGTTAGAAGTCACATCC
>NW_013669155.1:31034-34050 GCF_000517525.1 Limulus polyphemus
TGGACAGTTGTAAGCAGACGACAGACACAACTATAGAGCACTGGTCGCTGCTTCAAAACTCAGGTACGGAACCCAAAATCAGTCGGAAGTCTACAGGGCTAGGTTTAGGACGAGAGTCCGTGCTAAAGGTGAAAGCCTGCAAGAGCTGGCACAGGAGTTGGAAAGCATGGCACACAAGGCCTACCCAACTGCACCACCCGATCTCCTCAAGTTGTTGCTGAGAGATCAGTTTGTAGACGCTTTGGACAGTCCACAACTAAAGGTACAAGGGAAGCAAGCACACCCCTCTACTATGCATGATGCAATGGCCAGAGCTCTCGAATTTGAATCCTACATTAAGTCCAGCACAGAGGTACCAAGGTTGGTACAGTCATCAGGATTCAAGGCCAGAAAAGGTCAGCTTTCAGAGAGGTTTGAGGGACTTTGTTGGCACTGTAACAAACCTGGGCACAAGAGAGCTCAAAGCTGGCAACTTCAACACAGGGGAGATGCTACATCAGGAAAGGCTGCTACCCAAAAAGGTTGTTGGAACTGTGGAGAGCAGGGACATATGAGGAGCCAGTGTAAGAAGAATATTACCAACAAGTCAGCCTCAAGGAGACCAGTAGTGGTTGGTGTTGAGGGACACTCACCAACCCCCACCGTGAAGGTCCCAACAGCTAGGTGTAAAATGGCAAGCACACATAGTGTCTATGTGACAGGAAAGCTGGATGGCCAAAGGTGCAACTTTGTCATAGATTCTGCGTCTCAGCAAACCCTTGTGAGCATCAAGGTGTTAGATCACGAAGGAGTACCAGAAGTCATACAGAAGCTTTGTGGTGTGACAGGACATTCTGCAAGGTTGTGGGGACCAGTATGGGTAACTATTGAGTTCATGCACATAAAGGACAGAAGAAGTTGATGATAGTGAAGTGGAACCAGGTATAGATATTAAAGCAGAGCAGGAGAAATATCAAGACTTGAAGCCAATAATTGATTTTCTAAAAGCAAGTGTTTTGCACCCTGCTTGGGAGAAGGTGTCTAGCTTAAGTCCTATGACAAAGAACTATTGGACACAATGGGACCAGTTGAAGCTTGAAGATGGTATTCTTGTCCGGAGATGGGAAACTACAGATGGGAAAGTGACGACTTGGCAAACAGTTATACCGAGGAAGTTACAGGAAGTTGTGCTGCGTCAATCCCATGACAGTTTAACAGGAGGGCATCTCGGAGTTAAGAAGACACTGAGACACCTACGACAGGGATTTTACTGGATAGGTATGAGGCAAGATGTGGAAGAATGGTGTAGAACATGCAGTACATGTTGTGCTAAAAAGGGACCCAAGCATAAGGGACGTGCTCTAATGAAGCTATATCAGGATGGCGCACCAATGGAAAGAGTAGCCGTCGACATTGCTGTGGACATTCCACAGTATGTCCATCTTGGGGATGCCAATACCATATCTGAGGTCAGAGATGACTAACTTTGGACTATGAGTGAAATTTCCTAGATGGAGCTGAAAATCTACCTCAGCTATAATGCTTAGTTTATTGTCATTTGCAAGAATGAAGTCAGTTTTCACTGGCTGGATTGGCGGTCTCATTTGGAGGACTTGATGTACCACGAGGTCTACCATAGTTCTGGCTACTCCTATATTGACCAAGAACTAAAATTCTTGTCTTTGTACTCTCACTGGTATATATCAATTTCCATCAAGCCACAAAACTATTTGTTGTAAGCAACCTGCTGTGCTTCCCAAACCAGTGGCCAAACCTGATTTGATCTAGGGTAGTCTTCTAGAGCATTTGAAATAGTATCCACCCTTTATATCTTGCTGTTCGGGACTTGCTGGACTATTGGTTGTTGCTTCAAGACAAGTAGGACACATTATCTATTGAAACAATAAAAGAAACTGCAGTGTTAATTTATTGTAAAGTTCATGTCTGGTTCACAAGCTTTGCCTCCCAGTAACAACACCTTGAAGTCTCTACATCATCTAGCAAAACTGTCAGCATACATTGATAAAACTTCAGTGTCACTCATATTCAGATGTTGCAATTCCCGTAGAGTAATTCTAGAGCAAATCAGTGCACATGTTACACTTTTCTCAGTGTAATTCTTCTTGGCACAATAGCAGCATTGTAATGGCATGCCATAATATCTCTCTTGCCACCACGAGATAATGGATAGTTCCCATGCCAAACTCTGCTATCTCAGAAAAGATCTGCTGCACACATGTTCAATAAAGCATCCACAGATGGTCCACATAACATACCTGCTATCCATTGCAAACTGTCTTTGAATAGTCTGATGACTGATTTCATGTCCGACCCTTATTTTTCTTCAAGCTGTCAGCAAATGAGCAAATTTCCGATGAAGAAAGTTTCTTCTGTTCATAATCTTATAGCTGCTCCATGTTAAGCACATCCAAAAGCTCCTGACAGACATATTAACTCGTTCTTTCAGATGCACTTTGGAGACATCTTCACTATGCTGCATTTTGCTAGGTCTGTCAACTCCTGTTTCTGATGGCTCAACAAAATCACTGGGCTTATACAGTGCTTTGCTAGCATTACGCCGTAATTTCTTGGTTTTTGATGCTGTGGAATTCATCAGTTGTGTGCCTCCTCTGTTTCGCCATAGTTTCACTGCGACAGGAATCTCGTCAAGATCACAACGACATCTACTGTACTTCAAATAAGTACTGCACTTTGCAGTGCATGTGAGCTTGTCCTAACTTCCTCGACCATCACTGTAAAAGAAGAAGTGATGCTGTGCACGTAGTTCAATGTTGGTAGGAGGAACAGCACCAGTACATTTTGACAACAGATCGCATTGTCACTCTGCTAGGTGATTCACCTGATACATAGAAGATCACGTTTCAGACAAACAATTTTGTTGCATTTTGTTTGTTATCCTCACTGGAGACGTGATCGATGTACATCTTCTGTGACATCATAATACATTATCGACTGCAAATAGTGAGAAATGGCCTTGTTCGATTCCAGAGACAGTTTGTTTTGTTTGTTCGTTTTT
>NW_013669155.1:34911-44361 GCF_000517525.1 Limulus polyphemus
CGGGCCTCCGGAGACAGAGACAAATCATTTGGTGTATTCATAATAGTTATCTTTAATCCTGGAGAGGGTTTTTCCTGAACCCCCCACCCAAAAAAGAAATCTGATTGATTCGTGCATCAGGAGTTAAATATAGTTTTAAACCAAAACATCACAAATATAAAAGAAGAAAAATCTTTTAGAAGTACATCTTAATATAAAATGAAATGGTACATAATTAAACAATAATAATAATAAAATATTTCACAAAATTCTGCTTTTAATGTCTAAAATTATATATATATATATGCACAAAAAAATAGAAAACATAATGAAAACTTCTGTAAAAGGATTAAATAACACCTATAATACAAAAACTATTTTAAGGAATAAAAATTACATCATTCAAAAATACCCTTTAATGTCAGCATATCTAGAATCCTTTAGCAAAGAATGTAAGTATACAGTACGCAGAACACCCTTAAACACAACAAATTGCATGTTAAAATAAATTCAACAGAGATTTCCTTTCCCCTTTAAGAGAGGGTAGTCTAACAACTATGCATATCAATGAAAAAAATACAAAATAAAACATAAAATTTTAAACAAAGATCACCTGTCCTATTTAAAATGGGGCAATATATCACAACATTCTTTATCACATCCATACTTACATTAAAGTATTAATACTTTTTAAGAATTACTTAAAACAGACTTTAAATAAAACCTATTATGTAAAGGGGTTTAAGATAATGTATGTTATAAATCTTACAAATGCATATATCTATATATCATACAATTATTTAAAATGTTAACATAAGAAATTGAAACCTTTTAACTTTATGATTAACAATATGAAATTGTTCTTGTCCTAATAAGATATTACACATTTATCTCAAATCTTCCAATAGAAGATAAATAAATATAGCTATAGAGCAAAAAAATTTCAGTTTGGTTTGACTTTTTAAAGCACAAAGCTACAGAATGGGCTATCTGTGCTCTGCCCACCATGGGTATCGAAACCCAAATTTTAGCATTGTAAGCATGCAGAATTACTACTGAGACACTTAGAAAAAGTGAATGATTTAAAAAATATTTGCAAAATGAACCCTGGAAATTTATATTATATTGAAATTAAGCTTAATTTTCCAGTATCTGGATGCCAGATCCAAAATGTTGAAGCAACGGGAACCTTCTAATATGTCCAGACATTCATTCATTCATGGTAAAGGTAAGGCTTAATTTAAACTGTATGAAAGTGCTTGACTGTCTTCAGTAGTGACTTAAAGGAAGAAAGAAGGTATGGCAAGGTTCTGTGTTGAGTTTAGATGTGTGAATTTGGTAACTTGCAGTGATGTGCACTTTCTGTAGTTTTTATGGCTCGTGGCCTGCCTTCAACATCCACTTTATTTAAGCAGTGGTAACGTCTGTAGTGCTTCATGGAAGCTGGCAGGGCAATTACTTTATAAAACATGAATTGCCTGTATCTGTGTTATGCAGAGTCATTGTTGGTCAACCCAACTGTCCATCTGGTCCCACAAATACATTGGTGTGTTCAATTAACAAGTCAGTTAGTTGTTTTCTCTGCATTGCACCTAGGTTATTGGCACAATCTTGAACCAATGCTACTACTAGTATTGGCTACTTCCACATTACTTACCATGCATATAACCTTTCCAACGTACAGCTGAATTACCAGTTGCCCATAATCCCAAAGCAACACTTGGACTTTATCCCTTATCAGAGTAAATCACAGAACATTGCTTGTGTATACAGACGTGCTGTTATTCTCTCTGCTATATAAAGACATGAAGTCCACTGGTCTTGATCAGGAAAACATCAGATACATCTCCCATAGAAAACCAGTTCATTCATTGCACTGGGCAAACTGATAAATAATTTCCACAGTATGTCCATCTTGGGGATGTCAATGCCATATCTGAGGTCAGAGATGACTAACTTTGGACTATGAGTGAAATTTTCTAGATGGAGCTGAAAATCTACCTCAGCTGTAATGCTTAGTTTATTGTCATTTGCAAGAATGAAGTCAGATTTCACTGCCTGGATTGGTGGTCTCATTTGGAGGACTTGATATACCACGAGGTCTACCATAGTTCTGGCTACTCCTATATTGACCAAGAACTAAAATTCTTGTCTTTGTACTCTCACTGGTATATATCAATTTCCATCAAGCCACAAAACTATTTGTTGTAAGCAACCTGCTGTGCTTCCCAAACCAGTGGCCAGACCTGATTTGATCTAGGTTAGTTTTCTAGAGCATTTGAAATAGTATCCACCCTTTATATCTTGCTGTTCGGGACTTGCTGGGCTATTGGACAGTACCAATAATCTTACATACTTTGCTTCTATGGGTGTTATTGGTTGGCTGTTGAACCATCAGCTGGTACCAATAGCTCTGCTTCCTTTACTGCTTGGCAGAGTATAAGCACTTCATCCACCAATTCACAAGTGAAGCAGACACCTCACTTCTTCCAGCCAGGTGGTGGTATTATGAGCATTGGCAGCAGCATTTATCACATTCGCAGAACTCGATAGTCCTGTTCATATACTGGAAACCAGTGTGGAAGCATTGTAATGTCAGAATGTGTGTGAAGCAGCTCCAGCTTGACATGGTAAAGGTACTCGATTAGATCAGTCTATCTGAGGTACAGACACTGCATGCTTTTTTCTTACTAATAACAAGTCCAAAAGCTACTATTTCTTATTGGGTTTTGATGGAGACTGCCTCTCTGAAGGTGGAGATAGCCCATAAACTTTAATGGTGCTTCATAGCTTTACCAAGAGATCCCTTAGTAAACTTCTTTATGAGAATGTTCTGTTGATCTGCTGTTGCTACTGCAGAATAGATCTTACCATGAAATAATGTAGGACATTTACATAACTTGCAGGTCCTCTGTTCCAGTCCTTTTCGGAGTCTTGTTCTTAGGCCAATGGATTACCTTAGAACTCTTATGGGTTTTCTTTCACCTCTCTTCCAAACACTGAAGGTGAAGTTTCCTTTGCCACACTTACACTGGCCAAAGAATCTTTTTTGTGGATTCTCAACCAATGCCTGGCTGGGATGCAGCTGACATTGCAGGTGCAGAGTTATAGATTACAGATGCAGGGTGATAGACATTCTTAGGGACTCTGACACCCATGTGAGCAATTAGTCCCTGATCCAAGGTGGCAAGGTGAAGAGTACCTCACAGCAACTCCTCATACAGCTCTACGAAACCCCCAGGTTTAATCATGAGCTATAGTAATCATTGCTCATCAACAAAGGTTCATGGTATTTATCCATGAGTGCTTGCTGTTTCATTGCCAGTGCAAAACATATAACTAACAGAGATTGTCCACCAGCATTACTTCCACTCCATCATGTCTGGTCAAAGGTGGTGTTGACCAGAGCTAGGACTGTGGTACACTGGCTAGTGATAGCCTGGAAGTCTTGCAAAAACCTCACTAAGTTGTCTAAGAGTTTCCAGGTGTCCAATGCCCAGGCTTTCTATGGTGACAAACTCTGTTTCCTGGTCGAGAATACTTCCACTTTAAGAATGTGCCATTTTTTCAGTAAAAGCAAAACATTAAACTTATTTAACCTCAAATGATGAAGTAAATGCCTATATGTATGTGGTAGTAAGAACAAAAAACTCACCAATAGATCCTGTGATCCTGCATCAACATTTCACCTTCCTGCCTAATCTGTGATATTCTCAAGTGAAACTGGTGTCTGCAGGACTATCAGATAGTTCTGATTTATAATGGGAGGATCAATCAGGAATATTGTGAAGTATCTGAGCTTAACTAAAGGACTGAGTTTGAGATAAGAAAATAAAACAGACTCTACATATAATGTTAAATGAAATACAGTCTTTATTAGATGCAAAAAAAAAACACAGTGGACATAACTGCATAGACACAGGATAGTAACCTTGTACAGAATCAGTAAGTCAGTCAACAGCATTCATCTACATAGAATTATTTCTATTGACATATTTACTGTGCTGACCAAGCATTAGAGGTGCAGGAAAGTAATATCGCTTTTGTTATCTTAACTTCAAATGTTTCTAATTATGTGCTTTTGATTGATTTAGCAGGAAAAAGAACCCTTCTTGTTCACCAATTTTCTGTTAACAAAAATAGTTTTAACCTTTAATAAAAAATATGACTGACCGCATTCCATACGAGAATCACATTTGACATCGCATGCTCTATGAGTTTCATGAAGGTAACAAGGCAATGGAGGCAACCTAACACATTTGTGGGGTTTACAAAGATGCTTTGAGTGTCCACAAGTGCCAGCTGTTGTTCAGAAAATGTAGGTCAGGTGATTTTGACCTCTCACATTGTCATCATCCAGGGAGACCAGTAGAATTGTACAATGACCTCCTGGAGTCAGAGGTTGATTCAGACCCCATCGAACCATCGAACAATTGTCAGAAAAACTTAATTCTTCTTGGATTAGCATTCAAGAACATCTTAAACAAATCAGAAAATTCAATGGACAAGGAGTTTGTGTTCCACACAAAATGTCGATTAACAACAAGCCCAGTGCATAACAATTTGCAATTCATTGGTAACCAGACATGAGGAAGAAACACTTCTTCCTAAGATTATTACAGGAGATGACAAATGGGTACTTTATTTGAACATCAAGCATAAGCATCAGCAGCTTAGCCCTTGCCTGAACTCAATTCTGGCAGCCAAACCAAGCCTACACCTGCAGAAAGTCTTATTCTTTGTTTGTTGGAACAGAGTTGGCATAATTCACTTGGAACTATTGAAATCGAATCAGACTATAACTGCAAACCTTTATTGTCAACAACTGGATCGTTTGCACCAGGTTCCCACTGAAAAATGTCCAAGACTGATGAACAGAAAAGGGGTCATTTTGCAGCACGACAATGCGAGACCACATTCTGCAAGAATGACTCAAAACAAGATCAGAGATTTAGATTGGGAAGTCCTGCCTCACCCTCCATACTCTCATGACATTGCCCCTTCAGATTACCCTTTATTCAGATCTATGCAGCACTTTCTCAGTGATAAAACCTTTAGAAATATTGATGGCATCAAACTGCTCCTGCAGAATTCTTTGTCTCAAAGGAAGCCCCCTTCTATCAACGAGAAATTGGAAGTTTGATTGAAAGATGGCTCATCGTCATTAATAATAATGGGGATTATGTAACTGATTGAAAAAAAAATACTTACCTTTAAAAAGATCTTTTAGTACATAATAAAAAAACGACATTACTTTCTGGTACCCCTTATATAACTAATGTGAGTCCAATGCTCTGTAAAAACAAGAAATGTTAATTTCTTCAGAAAAACGCGTGTTACCATGTAACTGGCTGTTCTATTACAACATAGTTGAAGTTATAACCTCTAGATATCATTTACTTGGCCAGTCAAGAACATTACTGTCGCTGCTTATTTCGACATAATGTAAGAAGTTGCAACAGTATTCCCGCGGGTAAAGTTGATATACTGTCTGCTATAGATAAACAGAGGAATAAAGGTAACCAGAACCAAAATAACTCAAAGGTTTCCTGAACCATGTGTTTTTGCGAAAACTACATTGAATCGGACCACATGAAAATTCTCAAAAATTCCCATATTAATAAAAAATGTAGAAAACAAATAGTGTGCCTGCATACTAGAGAGGAAATTTAAAAAAAGGTATCTGCATTAAAGTATAGCATTAATAAATTAATTAATAAGATAAAATTATCAAGCTCTTAGTATGAATTAAAACATTCTCTAGCCTTTATTTTGTAAAATGGTAAACTATCTAAACTTTGTCAAATTATATCAAAAAGAAAAATAAATTAAACGAAAATAATGAAGTAGTTAATTTCTTTTAGTCACATATATCTTCTAGTCCTTATGTCACGACACGACACTGCATCACTCTAAATAGTAGTTGTGAGTACCTATACATGTGAAATAAGTCTATCGTTTGGCTAAGTTATTCATGATTTACTTGGAAGTTGAAGTTTATTGAAGTAAGAAGTGTTTTATTTAATTCGATAAAATTTGTTTTTTAGTTTTTTTTTGAAAATAATACGATTTCATACGTTTGCTGATAGAAACGTGATAATGAAAATTTTTGAAATTGAAAGTATATTTTGGTAAGAATTGTCACTGTCACTTTAGTTCAGGTAGGCCTGGCACTGTGTTAGTTGTACTACTATTAGAGTAAAATTTATTAACAGTATTAATACTATAATTATAAGTGTAATAATTGATATTTAGTTCCAGAGTTCAAGTTTGTCCAAATGCTATAATTTAAATTGCTCAATAAGTCATTAAACAATAACAATATAACATTGACAACCTATAATACAGACAACAACTTGAACAAGGAACAATTTGGCCTTTAATTTTATAAACCAATTAGCTGCCCATGTATACAGCTAGGAGACGTCCCAGTAAATCTGGGATCATCCCAGTTTCTTAGACTTATTTCTTTGTCACAGTCAGAAAGAGTAAAAATATTAAATTGAGTTGTCATTATATATAGCTCCTAAATTTAAACTGGATAATTACCTGACAGACAGACCACAGGTAAGGTGTTCCCTTCCTCTATTAAGTTTCTTAATCCGATCTCTCATTGGGCAGCTGCAGGAATTGAGATTTAAAGACCTGCTTAGCAGCAAAAAAGAAAATGAAGAAGCAACATTTTTATTTTAACATAACATTAAAGAACAACAGGGGACCTTGGAGTCCATCTAAGTCCTCCTGTCTACTCAATTAAACTAAAAACTAAAAAACTCAAACCTATTCCTTATCATACAAATAAACTCCCATAAATTAATGGCATGTACAACATCTGAAGGCAATCAATTTCAAAGGCCAACTACCCTGTTAGAAGAATAACTGTCCGTACTCTTACCCTGCCAAAATTTATATCTGTGTTCCCTGGTACTACCATTCTTATCATTAAATATAAAAGAATGATATGTCAACACTATCATTTCCCTTAACAATCTGAAACACTGGTCAGATCCCCTTTAAGTCTTCTTTTTTCAAGAGAAAACAATTTTGGAGTTCTTAACCTGTCCTTGTATGACAACCTTTCCATCCCAGGTATCACTCCAAGACTGAACACAGTATTCCAAATGAGTCCTAACCAGAGACCTATACAGTGAAATTATAACCGTTTTAGATGTCCACTCAATATTTTTGTAAATAAAACCCAAAATCCTACTTGCCCTGCCATTAGCAACAGCACATTGTTTAGATGGTTTAAGAGACTGGTCAACTAGAATACAAAGGTTGTTTTCTTCCATAATACTGTTAAAGTTATTTTAATCAAAATTATTCTTATAATTTAAATTGATACCACACATGCATCACCTTTATTTATTATAAATAAAACCCATCTGTCACTTATCCACCCAACTCGCCAAATAACCTAAATCCTTTTGTGAAGCAGCAATGTCCCCTTCACAGCCTGCATTTCCCAAGACTTTGATACCATTAGCAAATTTAAGCAATTTATTGACCATTATTTTATCTTTGTCACTGATGTAACTCTAAAAGAACAAAGGTCATCTCACACTAAGCCTTGAAGAATCAAATTGACCAATGACCTATACAGTGAAATTATAGACTCTTTAGACTTGTATTCAGTATTTCTCTAGATACAAAAATACAACCTAAAACTATTTGCCCTACCACTAGCAACAGCACACTGTTTGGATAGCTTAAGAGACTGACCAAGTATTACACCAAGATCTCTTTCTTTCATAACACTGTTAAGATTATTACCATCCAAATTATTATTATAATTCAAATTATGATAACCCACATGCATTATCTTGCATTTATTTATAATAATAACCTATCTGCCAGTTATTTGCTCAACTCACTAAATGATCTAAATCATTTTGTAAAGCAGCAGCATCCTCTTAACAGCTTGCATCAGCCAAGACCTTAATATCATCAGCAAATTTATCCTTGTCTCCATAAGCAGTAACCATTTATAAGGAGTGTCAAAAGATTAATAAGACAATATTTTCCTTTATTGAAACCATATTGACTATCCAACAAAATTCTAAAGTTTGGTAAATGAGTTTTCAAGCCATCTTTTATCAGACTTTAAAACTTTTTCTACCACAGATGCCAGAAAGTCTATTATTACCAGGATAATTTTTATCAACTCTCTTCAAAAGAAGAGTAACATTAACCAGATTCCTTTCCACTGACATCTGCCCACTATTTGAGGACAAGCAAAAAATATTAGCAAATGGGTCACATATCCAAGCCTTAATTTCCTTCAAAATCCTTGGGGAAATATTACCTGGCCCAAGAGGATTATCATTTTTTTAAACTTCTCAAATTTTCATAACAAGCTTAGAATTAATTTGATGAACTCGTTTGATCTTGTTTTCCTCCAGTAGGTATTCAGAATGAGGAATATAGTTTAAAACTTCAGTTGTAAAAATTGAAGAAAAAGTACAATTTATGAACCCAGGCATCTCATAAGCATCAGAAATTAGCCTTCATGTATCATCTCTCAAAGTTTCTACCCCATCTTAACATTTTGCTTATCCTCAAATAATGTCTCCAAAGAAATCCTTACTGTGTAAACCAAACATTTCAATGTATTTCATTGAGTGAGAGGGAAAAATGAATAACCAAATTGTTCTTCCTCACATTTGAAATTGATGTTCTAGTTAAAAGAAACCAATCAATAAAGGTATCGGTCAACTGACCTTTGTTAAGTAGTGAATTCATGTTTGTCCCACTAATCACATTTTGTTTTTCATTTTTACAGCTTTAAGCTTGGGTTATTCTGTTGTACTTTGCCATTGACCTATTGTTTCTTTAAATTTGTTGGTTATGCTTGTTAGCAATGACTTTAAAAGTATACACCATTTTCTTACCATGAGTTTTTGTGTGTGTGTGTGTGTGTGTGTGTGTGTGATGGAGTTTCTATAAAACTTTGCACCATAATCTCCAGTGAGTATGAAAATACAGTTGTTTCCAGCATTTCCTTCTGAAATGGTTTCTTCCCCCCTGCTGACTTGAACCATTTAATAAAAACTTTAATCTTTCAGCAACATTATGCAAGCATGTGCAAATACTTTTACAGTATTCCCTGAAGAGATGTTTAATGCTTTTCTCTAAACCTAAAATATATGCATCAGTAACTTAAAGATGGAAGCATCATTTTACTCAAAACATGATTAAGTTTGTTAGTCAGGTTTCAGTTTTTTTATTGCAGACTTTTTATTGGATGTTTGAAATAATTCAAGAACATTATATATCTCAGATGGTTTATTATAAAAAATAATAATGAATGTTATGGGCAAATCAATTTTAGATGTTGCTGTGAACAGATTGCTTACGTGTGAATACACTAATCCTGAAAAATGCTTATAAAAGAGTTAAATGTGTTGAATAATTAGAGTTGTTTAAACATTTATTTAATAACAAGTTAAAGCTTGGAATGGTCTATTTTTT
>NW_013669155.1:44778-92665 GCF_000517525.1 Limulus polyphemus
AGCAATCCGCCACAATTTAATTCTTCGTATTGTTAGCCGACACTGGGCAGTTGGTACATAATTGAATAATTAGAGTTGTTTGAACTATTGTAGATATAGGTAGTAAGCTCACAGTGAACTTTTCATAAGCAAAGGGAAAAAAAAAAGACACCTGGTACTATATGTTGGGATTTTACATTAGTGCAAAAATGTAATATCTCCTGTATTTGAGAGCACTTATCTTGAGCTTTCACCAAAGACACCACAATATTTTAATGGTGGTCTCTTCAAAAATTAATTTTTCAGGTAACATCTGCGACTTGGAAGTCATGTTACCTCAAAGTGTCACTGAACAAAATTGAACACGAGTTTATGACATGAACATTGCATGTCCATTTGTGCTCAAATTTAGAGTTTTGTATTTGAACATAAAAGAGAGTGATACTGAGATATATTAAGATGAAATATTAGTAAAAATCTCATAGTTTTAATGGGTTTTCTGAGATATTAGCTTAGGGCAGAAATGGATTATTTTCTGTGTTTGAGGTGATTAATTTGCAGTCTTCACAAAATATAATCCTGTTACGTCTCTGTATGTTTGTTTGTTAATTTTTCTGCGATTCAGGTTCTTTCTTAAATAAAACTAGTTTATTCTTCCTCAATACAACTTTGCAATACACTTAATTTCCACAGTTACTTTAACTTAAACACACGCTATAATTAACAACAATTCACTCACTTTACTACCGCGCTTGACTCAATTGTCCGTCTCTATCTCCGCCTGACAACAACTATAGTTTCGATCTCTGTATCTGCTATCCTCGGTTCCCACTGACCGTAACTGCTGTCCTTGGTTCCCCACTCTCTCCTTGTCTCCTTTGTCTAGTGCACTTATATACGATAATACCTCCCGCATAGCCTCTTTGAGAATCTTCTAGACACTCATCACGAGCTACCAGCGTCACTTGCCTTCCGCTGTCGTAACACACTAGCGTTTTTTGCGAATCTTCTAGATACTCATTACGTGTTACCAACATCACGTGACTTCCGCTGTCGTAACAATACTTTACTCTGATATTGAAGTATGAATCTCTTGAAATTCCTTACCCCTGAAATTTATTGTGGAATTATTCTTCTTTTGGATATTTTGCTATCAATTGTCTTAGAACTGAATATACTTATGGCTTCTCAAATATAAATACATTGATTGCCTGGACCCTTGCAGTACAGTTTGTCTACTTATATCCCTGTAACATTCTGCCTGCCCCCTGGTGTCTTTTTTTATTCTAAAAGTTCATCATGCTCCACGGTTTCAAATATCAGACATGTAAGCTTCTATCTTTCATTTTGATAAGTCAATGGGACAAATATTTGGCAAATGACCTTTAGTTGCAGCAAGTGTAAAGTAATGTATTTGGATTTTGACCAAATGCTTAATATAAATTAGAACCCAATTAACAGCTTGACTGAAGAAAAGAATCTTCTCATGGCAGTGAAAAAGTTACTCAAGCCATTGCGTCAATTCTCTTTTGCTAGTAGTGAGAATGATTCAATTTTAAGATGTTTATAGACATTTATTAGAAGTCAAAAGTGGTAGTTATCTTTTCATAAAATTCACTGGTTATGCCTCACTTGGAGTATTATGTACATCTTTGATCTTCTCATGTAAGAAAGGATATTGAATAGCTCGTAGGAAGGCTGATAAATGTAGGATGATTTGGAGGAGTTAAAGGTTGTCTTACTGGGATAACTTAGAGTCTTTTAACTTACTTACAAAAGTAAAAGATAATATTTCTGAATTTACAAGATTATCTGGGGAGTCAATAAGGTAAAGACCTCTAATTTATCTGTCCTGTAACATGTAACAATGTATAATGTTTTATCAATAAAAAGTTTTTTGTACAGCCTCAGCATCTGGCATTTTACCATTTGTTCCTTTATCCAGCTATTTCAAGCAATTACTTGCAAATGGTTTAAGAATTAGTCCAGTTACTATGAACATTGGCATGTTATCTTATTAAGTTCAATGTCACTAGGTTATGGCAGTAATGGTATTCCTTTGTGCTCAGCATTTCTATCACGAAATGGCCGAGATACTAATATTGCTTCTGGAACATTATCATCATCTTCTGAATAGTGTTGAAGAACTCTTAAATCTGCAAGGAAACATAATTCATATCTAAGATCCATAGGTTTGTGGCACATTCTTGTATACATTTTAGTGTTGCATGTCAGGTTTTGCATAAGGGCTGCAGATTCTTTACAGTAGGTGACTTGTTGGCAATAAATTTCAACAATAAATGGACAGCACACAATCCACTTGTTTTAAAGTAATATGTATATATTATTCAAAACAAGTCAAAGGTAGGCTCAAACATTATTTATGCTATTGTTTACCACCATTAAATCTAGAGCTTTAAATAATTCTCTTTTTTGTCAAAAGTCCACACAGCCTGGTTCAATTACTTTGGAACCTAGTTGACAAGGCAAATTATTTCTCTTATTACAATACAATCAGTGATGAATTTATTTATGTTACCCCATGGGTTACCACAGTTGAATCCAGGGCTTTTGTCAAAAGTCCACACTGGTTGGTTTGATTACTTTAGGACCCAATTGACAAGAGGAATTAATCTTCTCTATCTCTGTTACAATACAAACTGTGAAACTCACTTTAGATATTGCCTTTTACAGCTAAACAATCATGCGGTCTAACTTCCCTTTTTTCACATTCATGAACTTTCACTGACTTACTACTCTACTAACTTCCTCTCTGTATCTGCACATGTTTATAACATGCGACAAAAAAATCAAGAGATATCTATCCATCTAGTAGCAACAATATCACACATAATGAGAAAAACTTAGAAGCTTCCAGTAAGGTGACATCAACAATATTACAAAAACATAGTATGACAATTAAACTACATACACGATGAACAACTTGTACAAAGTTACATAACGAAACTCATCATAACTATCACTTCTTCTAAGAGTCTTCTATATCCAACATCCCACTTCATCTGGTGACATCACCAGACAGTCTTGCTATCCTGGAAGACTTTCTTGTCATCCAAATAATCTCTAGTCTCTCAGCTTAAATGCTTATCATACCAAATTATGGTGGACAAGTGGTGCAGTTCCTCCTGGTGGACATTGTCTTCAAACTGCATCTCTAACCATCTCTTTGTCTCTAGGTGCTCCAACCAGTGTTGCAGCTCTGTATTGCTATTGATAACCATCCCAAAGCTCTGTGTGCATCATCCCAGTTAGTTTCAGGATTTCCTGATGTCTCTTGATCATGATGACCATATCTGTTGGATAATCACCTTCTTATGTTGGAAGTAACCAGTGGTTGAGCACTTTCATTATTTCAAAGACATTCTGGCTGTAGTTCAACCTCCTGGTCCTGAGGCTAGATGTAAAAGAGGCAAAGAGGCTGTAGCTCAGGAATGGTCTTCTATCTTCTCCTAGATGTTAGTGTATTCTCTTAACATAGGCTTACCTCACTGCTGCTTTCTTTCTTCCATCAAAATATGATGTGATCTCATAACGATATTTTCCATGTGGATCTCAGTTTACAATTTCAGCATTATATATGGAGAGTACTAACAGAAATCAGAGAAGTACATTCAACTTAAAACTGACATATTATGTGCATTTACCAAAGTGTTCTTTGTAACTTAGTATTCTTTGTATTCAGGTACAGTGATGTTCGAAGGTAAAATATAAGTTCCTTAGATAGTCTGAAGTAAAACAAACCAGTAAAGTAAATGACAGACATAGTTGTGCAAACAGAACAGTAAGAATGAAATATTTATTGTCTTACACACTTTGTGCAACGACTGAGTACAATATCGGACAATCTTAGTTACCACATTAGAGGATAAACTCGTTTCACATTCAAGGGAATATCCCGCTGCTTATATTGATCGCTGTGCCACTCCTATTTTGGGCACAGTCCGAATGAAAACTGAAATAATACAATAGTCCAAATAAGTAAGTGCAAGCTGTAGTTTGTAACCAGTCTGAGGGGGGGGGGGTTAATGCAAAGTAAATCTAAGATCTTATTTTCAAAACTGTTAATGTGCAAAGAAAATACCAGAAAATGTTTAGAAATTCAGCCTTAATATAATTCATATTCTGATTATCGAAGGTAAGATTCTGACAATTCCATTTGCCACATTGTAATACTCAAGCATCTTTTTTTTTATCTGGTAGCTGAACAAATTGCAGCCACCACACTAACTCTAATTCAACGCCCTTTAACTTATTACGATAAATTTATTGTAGATAGGCCGAATATAACGACTAAAGCAGGAGTTCTCAAACTGTGGTACTCATACTACTTGTGATACGTGGAGCTTATGTCGGTCGTACACGACATAATTAATAAAAAATCATAACATTTGTAATAAGCCCTATCTGATCTTTCCACGTACATATACATACTACTCCCCCACTTATAGACTTACCCTCTACTTGCATAGACTCGCCAGTATTTTCTTCCCTTAGAATTGACAAAAATGGTACCACATAGTCTTCAATCATGCCAGAAAAAACAATCGCATCCTACGCATTAATGAGTGTTAAAAATATGAATTTTTGTTACTAGGTTTTATCTTTTTTTGTTAAAATTAGGCATGTGTTTGTAATTTTAAAAATTAAAGCAAAAGTGGTACTCGAGCCTCAAATGTTTGAGAACCACTGGACTAAAGTATTCGGGTTACACACACACACACACACACACACACACACACACACACACAATGCTGAAGTCTTTGTTTTAAATGTATGTAATAAGAGTGGTTTAAGCATGTGTCAGAATCGGGAAATAGCATCTGTCATCAGTTAAAACATTCTGTGAGAAGACTATTGAGATAGTAGTAGTTCCGTCTGATATCTTAGGTCAGGGTCATAGTTTTGACACGTAGATGTAAAATATAGTGAGAGTTAATAAACATTGCTGGTGGTTATATATTAAAGCTCAGAAATCGTATACTAATCTATACTTTAATTTGTTTTAGATTTAATCAGAAATTTCGGTGTGGTTATATTAAAATGTATTTATTATTCGCACAGGTCGTGAGATTCCTGGAAAGTCATAGAATTTAAAAACAAGCAAACTGTTATATTACTGGGAATCCTGACAATTCGATGTCTTTTTTTTTTTTAAGCAAGTCCTAGAAAGGTCCTTGAAAGTCTAAACCCCCATCTCTCCCCCCCCCCCCCCATACACACACACTCCGTTTTATTGATGACAAACCGAACTATTGTGTTTATCCGAGTTTAACAACAACAAACAAAAAAACAAACAAAACAAACAAAAAAAAAAAACAGGAAATGTGGCTCGTAAAACGACGAATATGTTAACTTGGCAACACCGATTAGTTACGGGCTTTGAACTATGTACCTCCGCGTGCAAGGAAACAGGTGTCACATGACAGGAATGGTATTGTTAGCATAAAATAAGCTCAGACTCGAATGATTCACTCGTATATCTTATGTTGTATTTTTTAATAAAAATAATACACCATTTAAACCACAATTGTTTATTATTGCACAAACAAAGGGATTTTGCTGCATGATTCGACTACATTTGTTCAGGTCATCATCATAATCTGTGTCATTGGGCTTGACATATATTCATAGTATTTTAAACAACTTGTCTGACTGAATAAATTAGTGACATCAATGCTGCATATTCCTGAAATTCCAGTTTAAATCTAGGATTACTGTGTGGGACATCTGAAAACACCATACAGATAAATGTTCATTTCACTACTATAATATTCCTAGTCTTAGTCGTTCTGTTTGTTGTTGCCCAGGGTTGATTAGAGGTGAAATTCACCCAAACTAGTTTAACAAGTGAGTCGAATGATACATTGGGCTTCACATTTTATAGATGCATAATTAGTTTCAAGTTAATCGTCTTTAAGTTAAGCTCTGGTAGGATGAATTCAGTTATAAAACTAAGGTTTTAGTTTGTTTTTCGATTTTACTGCTGCCATGTGGCGAAACACTGTATTGTCTGACAGTTTTTACTAAATGGCGTGAAAGAACTAGTCTAGATAATGATTCATTAAAAATGTGGGAGAAAGGTTTCTAAACTTCTTATTGACCTAGGTTTGTTATACAACCCACGTAATTTAATCCTAACTCATGCCTCAAATCAGATAAGGTAAGGTAGGTGTAGCATTGAATATTCTAGTTGTTTACATGTAGTTATTTTTTGTAAAACATTTGAATGTTTTATGTTATTCACGGGACAAAAATAAGAAATCAAAGAAAATGTTTAGGAGTATTTTTCTCACGACAACCTATTTTGTTTTAATAGTCGTGTTTGACGTTTTTATTTTCAATGACCAGTTCGATGCAGGTTTCATCGTATAATTTTATTAGCAAGTTTGTTATTCAAGTTCATCCACTTTTTTTTCTTCTTTTCTTGTAGTAGATGTATTGCCATTTGATAGCCTCTGTTGACAAATATGTTTGAACCTGCTGTCAGAGAAATGAATTTTTGTAAGGATGCTCTCACTAGGTGTACGTGGAATATCACCCCTTCAAATGTTGGGTGGGTCTTTGATCTTATTGGGCGAAAGGCATCGTCTGCCCTTGATATGGCAAGTATAGAATGCTTGACATATTACACATTCTTCTTTGTTTTACTCTTGAGTTCTTAGGATTACACATCATCTTGCAAATTAAACCTGGCTGAGTACCATAGGTTTTAAACGATTTTAAATCGTCGTTATAGTACATGTCGTCACGTCGTTATGCATTCGACGACCGAGCATCTTCTTGACAGCAGCCCTGCAGCTTCGTTTCCATTGCAAAAGGTGCCGTGGTTAAGCTGTTATGCCCAAAGCACAATACTCCTCCCTGTAGGCTTTTTATTATCCATCTATTGTACAAGGAGGATGGTTTCCCAACTCTCATTTCAATAGGCTGGTCGCACAAAAATCCACAGGCAATGTGGTGATGTGGCTGGTATGTCTTCCTATGGAATAGCATGAATGCCCATTTTATTCTCCAACTGTTTGAGATATGCAATGGTTGAGTGGGAGATATGACTGGAAGCCTTATCTTGGTGAAACCATATCATGTTGACCTCGTTTCCAGACGGAGATCCTTCTTCATTGTGTTGGATACAGTTGTCTAGGTCGAGTGGCCTTTTGTGTTTGTTGATTCTCACTTCTTACAAGACGCCGCTCTTTGCGTATTACATCTGGAACGCAACTTGTTGCTTGCCTTTTTCTAAATTGTTTTGGTGCTCCAATTTGATTCATATTCCATTATCTTCCAATGCCATTAAGTACAAGGGATATCCCCGTCTTGAAAAAAATCTAAATCCGCGATCTAAACATGTCTTTGTAATTTGAGTGTATAAACAATTTGCACCGGAAAGGGCGTTACATACCTTTATCAAAACCAATTAATTATCGGTGACATCATGCTACCTACGTAACTCCAATCAATCTCAAAATGTAGTTCTGATTCATGCCGTTTCCACAGGAAACTTGTATCGGTTGTGGTTGTCGCGTGAGATGACGATTTGCATATTCAAAATGCAGCTTACTTAGCTATATACATGTTTTATAGCACTGAAGACAAATACAATTGTGAAGGAGGTCATTTTAATTGTTCAATCGGTGTTCATTTTATATGCTCTACAGTTTTTTTTGCGTTGTTGAATAATCATATATAGATTATTTCTATGCTTGTCTAGTTCAGATACAGAAATGTTTATACTTGATTTTTAATACTCGTGATTTATTTAAATTTACAGTGTATCTACGTATAACAATGTTATCGATGTTAATATTTTGAAACATCTAAAGCTTTATTATCGTAATAGTTTGGAGAGTATGTGAATAGGTTAAATAACGTATTGAAAAAAAAAATTCAAGAATGTTACAGGAAATATCCCTGAGACAGTTTCTTAATGGACAATCCCCCCCCCCTACCCACACCTATTTTTCAGTAAAAGTTTGAATAAACTGTCATCTGACTTTTGTGCATACATGTACAGCCTTTTGTTTCTCTCTTTGTTGATAAAGTTTACATAGTTATAAGTGTTTAGAGAATTGATTGTGTTCATTATCATGACGTGATGTCAAAATAAACAGCTTAAATCAGACATCAGGAAGTTGCACTTTACCAGTTCATATTGTAGATTAAACCTTTTAATGCTATTGGGTATAAAATGGAATAATCTAGAAACTGCTAACTGATGAAACTTAATCCTATTGAATAGTAGTAAAGAGTCTGATTAGGTTATGAAAACAAGTACAAGTTTTATACTGTAGATAGCTAAAGTATTTTACAATTAATGTCCATATGTCACACACACTTTACTTGTAAATTCCTTGAGCTGTTGCTAAATTTTGTGTGTCTGTGGGGGTGGTGGTGAGATTTCCTGGCAACGAAAAGGCTCAATTATCCCTGCTGTGGTTTTAATATTGCAGTGGCCCATTGGTTCAGCGATAAATCTTAAGGCTATAACGCTGAAACCGGGTTTGAATACCTGTTGTGGGCACAGCACAAATAGCCAATTGTGTAGCTTTGTACTCCAAAACAAACAGCACTACTGCGTAACTTGCATTAAACGACACCAGCTTTGGGCATGTAATTAGATTGTATTGGATTCAGGTGTATTCAAAACGATACATTTTTCTTGTTCAGTATAATCTTGTGTAAAGAATGGGTCTTCACATTGGTTTTTATATAGCACGTCACAATTATCTCTATGGATTAACTGTAGAATTCTTTAGTTCATTATTAAACTTTGCTACAGGGCATAATCATAGACTTTTGTTTTTGGTTGTGTTCGTGATTGGCTGTTAGGTGGTTAAGTTTATTTTGTTTGGTTGAATAATATCTTATGAGAAATATAATTAATTATGATCACTCTTAGTAAAGTCGATCACACCATAACATTTGTAATATAACTACTGTGTTTGTTATATCCCAGCTGGCCTAATGAGCTATGGAATGAATGAAACGCGTCGTTGACAACAGACATGGTAGACATAGCGAGTGAAATACTATTACACACTTCTTGGAAAAGCCCTGAGGTCTAATGCTAATGTTTTATGACAAGTATAATTAATTACAAACAGTGCTTGATTATTCATGCATTCACAGTTGCTGCTATGTTATTGTTTTGACTGCGATTTGTTTTAAGAAAAACATAGTCCGACTATAGCGCATGTAAGAACTCAACAGTCTAGCAAACACTCCACTTACGGTATCCCCCTTAATCACAGCCCCTCTCCAAGTCTGAAATACACTAAAATACAAATAATACTACATTGATTTTTAAAATTGGTAGAAGCGCCTCTGTATCAATGCCAGTGCTTTGGCGGAACGTTATTTAACAAAAACACGAATTATCTATATAGTCAGAATGAATTACAACAAGCGTACTGAATAGAATTAAGACGTTCTTAGATAGAAAACACACGAAAGCTGTACTTAACTGCAGAAACTTAAACCACCAATCAAATTACTTCCTCTTCGTTTTTATCATACCGTCAGTGCTTCCTTTATTTCAAACTCCAGTGATATGATTATAGTTTAGTTATATTAGTAAAATTCCACTAAGACAACACTGTTGAACTTAATGTAGTTTTTCCACTGCACTCTTTATTCTTGAATAGTTCCAAGAAGAAGAGTATGCTATAGTATTTCAACCATTTTATGTTCGACGATGGATATGATGGTCATAGTGTTGTTGAAATACTATTGTTCTAGAAAAACTGATGAATAATCTGATATTTAAAAATACAGTAAGCCTGATAATATTGTGCTGTAATAAAAGTAATTTATTATTATTATAACGATTCGCCAGACGAAAAGTATATTCAAATGGTAACATATTTTATCATTTTGTTGTGATTTATAGGCACTTACTGACCAATCATGACTTAAAATACTTCAGATGTTTGGATAACGTGACATACCGTCACGATTGATTATTAATTATTGTTCAGCAAACTAACTGGTTATTTATGTAGTTGTTATTTTTTGTTTCTTCACCAAAACGTGAATTTCAGGCCTAAACATAACGTCATCTTTTCTTTACTTAAGTTCACGTTTTGACGAAGAAAAGAAGTTAACAACTAAATTGTTATCGTTATAATTCTCTTCTCTATAACTTGTTTTACAACAGTTGTTTTTATCTTTTACTATTGAATTATTCTTTATTTTAAAATGTATTCCAAAGGGTTATTAAACTAAACATCTTTAAGGTGAAAGCAGAAACCTAAAGTTGAAAAAATATAATGAATAGCCCAATAATTGATGTGCACGTATAGTTTTTCTGCCAGTGTGCAGTTGTGAGAACGTCTCATTTAATTTTTGTTTCACTTTCGTACAGTTAAAAACGTAGCTAAATTTGATGATGTGTGTTGGTCATAGCTACAACGTAAGAATGGCGTAACAAGACAGGCTGTGATTTACGAATTACTAAGGTTCTTACAATTCGTCATTATGCCTAGTCCAGTATGGGAATACTTCACCATTGATGAAACAAAAGCTGTACGTCAACTATGTGATTATGAGCCCAAAGTATTCACTTCAAGAAGCGGTATGCAGCCAAGATATTTTTAACAACACACTTTTAAATCACTTAAAGAATAAACAACCCGATTATTATTAAAAATGGATGAAGAAAGTAAATGTTAGAAATGAAGCTACTCGGTATGAACTCACTTCATGTAAGTGAACATTGAATAAGCACTATTGGAAACATAAGAAAAATAGGTAGTGGGATATGTAGCTATAAATACACTACATAATTGGTGAAGATAACTGGTAGAAGATAAAGGTTTCAAGCATCTCTTGAAAGCACTGAAGCCGTGTATAACGTACTAAGTAGAAACTAATTATTTGATGTTTTTATTCTAGTCGTATATGCTCGTTCAAGAAATGATATCCAACTCAGTCTCATTAGTATCAGATCTTTGGAACTGGAGTATCAGCAACGCAAGTTTCCTGACTGTAAGTAGCCACTGTCTCACGGGTAATTTTATTCATCAGTCTGTGGTGTTGAACTGTTGCCCCTTTTTGTGGCAGCCATGACAGTTGAAGATATCATTCGGTATCTAGGGCTTAGGGCCGCGGGATCGAAACCTGTCGCCGAACATACTCGCCCTTTCAGCCGTGGGGACGATTATAATGTGACGATCAATCCCACTATTTGCTGTTAAACAATAGCCAAGAGTTGGCGGCTAGTGGTATTGAATAGCTGCCTTCCGTTTAGTTTATCATTTCAAAATTGGGAACAACTAGTACAGACAGTCTTAGTGTAGCTTTACACAAAATTCAATGAACAGTCAAGGACTGTTTCTTGATTGTAACATTGACAATAACATCATGGAATGTGAATATACTGATTCATGATGATGCAGCAAACAGGATCATTGCGGCTTGCGCTGCAAGCATTATACATGAATTATGTTTTAATCATGCACTCCAGTTTAAGATATATACCAAAAAGCACCATAATTGGCGTCGTTTCAAAGGGTTGTGAATTGTTAGTCACTTCAAAATTATCTCGGACTTGTTCAACGTGTTAATACAAGGTAGAATTCAACGGACCTCGTGTTAACTTGACTATATGAGCGAAAACATGTTGTTAGAGTTTACAGTTTACATCATAGGATCTCTTCTCTTACCTCGTATTAGTGGAGTCTTTTGGAAAACTTCACTAATTGCCTAAACCAGCAGTTCTCCATCAGGAAGTTCGTGGAAAGTTTGTGTAATAACGGAAAGCAAGCTTCAATCTATAATCCCCAGAGATTGAAAAAAATGATATGGTCTGCAAACAAAAAACGTTTAAGAACTACTGGCTTAATCTGTACGAGGATATAACATCAGAGTTTCTTCGTGCTGCTGTTTTAGCTCCACGATTCAAGCTGACATTTGGGGAAGAAACAGTATATAATTGGGAAAATCAAACTTCTTAAAGAAAAGCAGGAAGAAGTTAAGGCAGACGCTTCAGTTTCAGGAGGTGGATCGTATATAGAAGTCAGCACTGCAGGCGTTTACAATACAAATACAACTACAGAAATCTCTCGAGTTTCAAGAGAAGGATCACATATGGAATTCATCACTGCAGACGTGTATAGTGCAAATACAACTACAGGAATATCTCCAGTTTCAGGAGAAGGATCATATATAGAAGGCAGCACTACATGCGTGTGTAGTACTAATACAACTACAGAAATCTCTCCAGTTTCAGGAAATGGATCAGATATAGAAGGCAGCACTACAGACGTGTATAGTGCAAATACAACTACAGAAATATCTCCAGTTTCAGCAGAAGGATCATATATAGAAGGCAGCACTACAGACGTGTATAGTCCTAATACAACTACAGAAATATCTCCAGTTTCAGCAGAAGGATCATATATAGAAGGCAGCACTACAGACGTGTATAGTGCAGCTACAACAACAGACATATTCAGGAGATGGATCGTATGTGGAAGTCAGCACTAAAAAACTTGAAATGTCTGGTGCAACAAAAAAGCTATTACATCGCTGGATATTTGTCATAAATAATGTCGGTGAGCAACAGAACCAATACAAGTTCATGTGTTGCTTCAAATCATGTATCAAAATAATTTGATGTTTGTTTACCTTGGAGCGGTACTTTTCTCAGTAGGAAAGCTCACTCACCTGGTGAAAACAGAGTGAAATTCCCTAACCTGGCAAAGTTGGCGTAACGTTATCTATCACCTCCTGCTAGTAGCATTTATGGTGAAGCAGGCAATATCTACGATAAGAAGCGCAGGAGTCTTCTACCTTGAAATGCAGAAAATGTTGCCCATTGTGTAGCTTTGTGCTTAACTTAAACAAGTAATGTGCGTTACTTGATATGGTTTCTTAACCTGACTTCTTGAAATATTGTCTACAGTTGTCTGTACTCTCGGCTACTCACAGTCAAGTAAGCTTATTATTCACTCTTCCCTAGAAGCACGTGACACCTTGGTAACTAAAAATCTACAATACCATAACGAGCCTATTACTGGTAAGAAACACCTACGGGCTAGTAGTCATGGATATAAGTATAAATATCCCTGAACGCAGCGAATCTCACAATATTCACTTTTTATAATACTACAGCTACGTAACAAAACATTCATAAAAAAAAAGTTTTCGACTACTCTATGATTCAACAGAATTTGGAAATAGCAATTGGTTACAATGAAACATCACGTAAAGATGATGTTAAATTATTTTTTTCTTGTTTGCTACATTTTCACTTGTTTTATCGCATTTCTTCTCAGTTAAAAATAATGTAGTAAGTTACCAGCTTTGTGGTAATTGGAAGGAGGATTCAGTATCATGGAGTCTGGTAGTTAGGACAATCTACGGGTAGCTGGTTCGAATCCCGTCACCGAACATACTCACCCTTTCAGCCGTGGGGATGTTATAATGTGACAGTGAATTCTACTTTTTGTTGGTAAAAAGTAGTCAAAGAGTTGGCGGTGGGTGGTGTTGACTAGCTGCCTTCCCTCCAATCTATCACTTCTAAATTAGGAACGGCCAGCGCAGATAGCCTTAGAGTAGCTTTGCGTGAAACGTAAGAAACAAATAAACAGTATCTAAGGTCCAAATGGAACCTGACCTTCCCAGATAAAAGCGAGACCAAAACACCGACCAAGAACAAGAGGTCGGCCATAGACAAGGAGAAAAGAGCCAATTAACGACAAACTAGGCGTACTCGTAAATAATAACTCTTTTCAAAACAAAACTTAAACCTAACCTTTTAATTTCATCTTTCCCTTTCGAGGTTGACATTTATATTTAAAAACTAGCACCCAAATCCCAACTTCTGTTTTCCAGTGTTACGTATAGGTATCTGAAGTTGAATTGTTTTACCAGTCGATTTGATATCTAGGAAGTTGACTCGGCGGCAAAAGTCTGATGGCTTCTACCACTAATAATTGAGATTCGATACTCCCAGTGGGCACAGAACAGAAAGCCCACTGTGCAGCTTTGTGCTTAAGAACAAACAAATCGTCTGGTACAGCCATAATTTGAATAGCATGCTGAATGGAGTTTTATCAGCATTAGAAATAAGGAAACCATAAAGAATTGAAGATCAAAGTGTAACTAACAAGTTAACCGTTTTTTTGTCGGTTCAAAACAAGATGTTTCGTCACATAACAAAAACTGGTTAATTTTCAAATAGTTTCAATAAAGTGATTTATTCAGAGAAACAAACATATATGTGCATTTTTTGCCTAATCAATAATTTCATGTATTAAGCAGTAGAATATACGTTTAACAACAACAGTAATCATAATTGTCACAGGGCTACCCTTTGTATAAGAATTCTCCTACCGAATATTTTGCGAAATATCGAATAGAACTTAACAGATATTGAAATTCGATGACGAGGAACCCACTTTGAGACTAATAATGGTTGGAGATGGCTTGAATGATGATGATGACAAAACCTTGTCGAAACGTTGTACATTTGCTGTTATGTTAAACTTATATTAAAGTTTTTCTTCATTACCCATTCAAGCCGTCTCCAGCCATTAACAGAAATTGAATTTTCTGGGCCGAACCGTATCATGGAGATTTTTTGCCGAATAGAAATTCAAAAGATGAAAATGACCGAAGGTCAAGATTATATTAGAAGTTTGTAAAGGTGATCAAGTTATGGCAAAGACCACACAATAGGCAGAGATTCCTGATGTCCAGGGACTAACTTGAAGTGAATATATAGTAGAAACGGATCATATGGGTATTAAAAATATTGTTGCATATTTTGTGTTTTGAAATGGTTTTTTAATACCCATATCAGCTGTATTTACTGTATATCCCATTCTTCGTGTATATTGTTTGGTAAGGGATATATATTTTTTAATATGTCATTAAAACAAAAACTGTGTTATGTTGAATAATAGTTTGTTTGTTTGTTTTTAATTATGCACAAAGCTACACAAGGGCTATCTGTGCTCTGCCCACCACGGGTATCGAAACCCGGATTCTAGCGTTGTAAGTCCGCAGACATACCGCTGTGCCACTGGGGGGCTTGAATAATAGTAGTAAATAACATGTTGTTTAATGCTTAATGTTCTTGACTAACTATTGAATGTGTATGGTGTTCATGTCTAGGGATTATTCCAAATTGCACGAGTATCTGAACCACTCCTTGAGATGGTTATGCCTCTCTCTCTAGGGGGAAAAGACAGGGCCAAAGTGATACAAGTCTAGCTGTTGGGATATGCAAACTTTACTTGAGTAAAATGATTGGTACATATTTACGACATTTGGTTAACAAGAATGTCATACTACATGCAGAATACCTGCAAGAAATTTACAGAATATTTCCTGGATCAAGACACACGATAGTGTGTCGTGCAACCAAAACCTACTGCCGGACACACTGCGTGTTAATAACAGGAGTGATAAATTTCCACCTTCTGTATCTCGGATTGTAGTAATCCAAACTATCACATATTTTTAATGGATGTGTTCTACTAGACTCTTACTGCACATACCAAATTTCAAGGCAATCCATTAAAAAATATCCGAGATAAAACATCACCAATTTTGATTGAGTTTCTTCCTTTTTTTTTATATTCTTCCCACCAAAAGTACGGAAATTTTATTTGATAGGAAAACATACTTAACATTTATGGATTTTTTTTTCAAACTTGGTACACTGATAGATCTTTTCAACCTACAATTAAGAGTCTCATTTAGTGTAAATATAAGCCACATGTGCAAAGTTATTCAACAAAAACCGATCAATTTTGAATAAAATTTTTGCGCATACCAAATCAAAAAGTCACGTGAGCTATCGGTCTGAAATTTTTACTGCAACTTCACCTAAGAGTAAAAGTGACCGTTGGCTATTTGTCATTCTGATTAAAGACTTCTGATTTAGAGCAGAAAACTAAGGAAAAATGATTTACAGATACATAAGTATTGGTTGGGCCAAGCAAACTAGATTAGCAGTTTCTAGCTCAAGTTTTCAAAAGAATCACACGGGTGGACGGTTATTGTTGATTATTCGTTGCCAACTTTTCAACACAAATTTACTAAATTCTATGAAACTATACTAATTAAAGAGCGTTTAGCGTCACGCGATATTAGCTTAAATAATTATCATAAATAATGATGCTTAATTGCATGGGGGGTATGACAAGACACTGTTCATCTAAATTCCATGACGTTACTATAAAGGAAGCTATTAACACTGTTTTAGAGAAATAAAACTACCACCATATATATTATAAAGAATCTGGTTGGTTCTGTAAAGTAAAAGTCTGTTCCGAATAATAGGGTTTCAATCCTAAATCTAATATGGGTTACTGTCGAGTGTCAGCTATGTTACTTGCTGTAGTTTGTTTGTGTGTATTGACAAAAAGTCAACCTTTTGGGTGGTGGGGGAGTAAGGCTCATCCCCCCGTAAAGTTGTTTGTTTCAGTTACTATAAATGTTAATGATGTATTAACACGAAGGCCGGAGCATTTTAGCGGATACTTCGTCCGACCCTCTTCATAAGCCATGTCCAAGTTTAACACAATCTTAACATTTATGCGTGGAGAACACTTCTCTGATGCTAGGTCCGTGCAATAGCCCTGCACACTCACTAACAGTTCTGTAATCGCTCACGCACTTTTCTCTAGTTAAACTTACTAGAAGTCTATTTACATATATACCCTAATAATACACTGATAATGTATTAATCTAATGATGTATTGCAATATCTAGCTATAGGTGGCTTATGTATTATAATTAATGGGGAAAGATACTTAGGTACTATTATGTATGAGATGTTTCATAATTTCTGTTAAGTTTTTTAAAGATTTTTATCGAAATACTTCACTGTCAGATGTTGGAGTCTGTCAGATATGTAGGGCATGTTTGAATATTTATTAAAAAAGGAGTGACCGTGCGACTTGAAGGAATGAAATCAAAATTGGCGCATAAACTGGTAGCTACATTTATAGCATTGAAAAGAATTTTACAGTAAATATTCATTCATTATTTAGCCAGGCTGCGTTCCATTTTTATTCAACTTGAGGCATGATGGCGAGTAAAACAAAATACGTGGCATAGCTAACTAATGAATGAACATTTACTGTAATATTCTTATCAGTGCTATAGCCCACAAATGTCTGCGAACTTACAACGCTAGAAACCAGACTTCGATGCCCATGGTGGGCAGAGTACGGATAGCCCAATGTGTAGCTTTGCGCTTAATTACAAACAAACAGTACTATAAGTGTAGCTACCAGTTTGGTCGCCAATTTTGATTTCATTCCTTTTAGTCGTACACTGAAAAAAAAAATTTTTTACCGCATTTTTTTTTTTTTTTTTCACACACCTAAGGTGCTTTTGATTAGATATATCTTACTCAAGATGTTCGCTAAACTAGCTATGCAAGGGTGAAATGTATGAATATGTTTATCATTGCTTGAGTTTTCATTGAATATAAAGAATGAATTATTTCCATTTAATGTGTGTGAGTTTTGCTGGTGAACTGCACACCAAAAAAAAGTTGTATGTTAATAATAGTTTTGTAAGCAAATTTTCAGAATCGTATATTTTCCATAGTTATTAGAAATTAACTCTGGGTCTGATATTCACTCTCAGGGCACCACATTTGAGGTAATAATGTGTGTTCTGACTCCACCTTTGACTGGTGTCTGGACATCATACAAACACTTCACTTCACAAACACTTAAACTTCAGTCACTCTTGACGACAGTTCCTGATTTTGTATTCTTACACGTTGTTGTTACGTATAGTCGGGAACATATAAATCTTTCTGTTAGTAATTCATCTTAATGATACACTCATTTTTATTTTGTTTCTAATAAACCTTGGAACAAGAAATGTGTATGATTATACAGCTATAAATCATTTCAGTATATTGTAGGAAGAGAACAGATGACTGCAGGGGGTGGGGTGCGGGGGAGTGAGTACTTTAAGTTCGTTATTGTTTCAGTGTTTTTCGACTTTCATCACATGTGCTTGTCTGTTTAAACTTTCCCCATGGTAACAAATACAGTCAATAATCGCCTTAAAGCGTCAGTTAGTGACAATCTTGTCAAAGCTTCAAGGTCGAAGTTTATAAGTAATGTAATAACCTGTTTGTCGAGACTGCACTCGTTGATGTACAAGCAGAATATCTTGGTACATGTTGTGTGTTCCGTTAGTCACGTATGGACGAGATCTGATTAAAGCCACCTGCTTCGCCCGTGTGAACCTAAGCAAACGTTGCTCTTCGTTGGAATGGTGTACGAGCAGTGACATTTTGTTAGTGATTTGGAAGTGGTGACTTTGAACACATATTTGATCGAAGTTGTAAGTATTAGAGTTGTAATTATTTGTACCAATTAATACCACAATACTAGTTTAATTAATCCACAATAAATTGAACGCAAAAAAAATAATTAAGAATTCTACTTTATCTCAAATAGTAGGCAATATCTCCTAAACACAGCAAAATAAAGCAACTTAGCATTACTAACATTTCATTATTTTATTCGTGTTTTGTAAAATTAAAATTACATTCAGCTTAACTTCAAATTCATCACATCACATTTTGGTCAATGTAACTCGGTGATGATTCTTAGGTGAATTATAAGCCAAACAGCACGTAAATAACATGATGTAATGCAAAGTTGTTCTTCAGGTGTTATCACCTTCTGGTTGAGCTAAAGTAAAATTTCTACTTTTTTTCTTCACTCAAATATTTTGGACGGATTTCATGTATTTTTGTTTGTTTCGTCTATCCAAGACACTTGCATTGTAATCATTATTGTTCAACTAGATCTTTAAAGGTTTAAAAGGAACCAACTCAAACAGAGCAGTGATATGCAGATCGGGATATTGCTAACAGTACACATCTTCAAATGGTATTGGAAAGTGCGTTCCCTTTAAGGTTAACAAAGTGTGCATGGCCAGGTGGTTAGGGCGTTCGACTCGCAATCTGCGGGTCGCGGGTTCGGATCCCTGTCCCGTCAAACAATCTCGTCATTTCAGCCGTGAGGGTGTTATGATGTGACGGTTAATCCCACTATTCGTTCGTAAAAGAGAAGCCCAAGAGTTGGCGGTGGGTAGTGATGGCTGGCTGCATTTCCTCTCGTCTTTCGCTGCTAAATTAGGGACGGCTAGCGCAGATAGCTCTCCTGTAGCTTTGCGCGAAATTCAAAACCAAAACTATAAACAAAATGTGAGAAATAACCGGAAGCAGCAGTTACACCGAATGATACTCTCGTTCTCAGCTGAGGTATGGTAGGTTAACCCTGGGAACGAGAGCGAACGAATGAAGAGTATTATTTGTGTACATATTAATCGATATTCTTTTTTCATTCACATCTGATTTGGCACGCTTTCAAAAATATATATTTACTGTTAAAAAAATAAGCACGTAAATGCCCCAGCTAAGTAGACGCAGGTTGAATTCACTACTTCATGCCGCTAGCGCTAGGATTAATTAGCGTGTTTGTATGTGTATACATGTGCAATGCTGACCTTAAGTTATGTGCTTGCTGTACATACACAAGGCAAGTTTCCCACTTGGGTGTTTTTATCAATTCCCACAATTTATTATTTCTTTTTGTGTAAAGTTAAGCGGACTTCAAAATTTGAAGTACAGCTGAGGAAGGCCAGAAAACACTTGAAGACATGGTATTTTTCATGGACAATATTGTGGAGTTTATACTCTACTAACAACATTAGTGTTTAAGTTTAGAATTACCAGGAAGTTAAGTCTCCCTATTTGTACTTGGCACAACTCATGAAGTACTTAGCCTTTGTGCTCTGAGAGAAATGGTGTTATTGTTTCTACATATACAATATACTTTTTCAATCTAGATTAATGTCATTAAATGAATCTTGGAGACTCCCCACGTCGTTAGTACATTTCACCATGTCAGGTAGTGCTCTAGCTGATGACCATTCACCTTTTGCAATAGTTTCCATGGTAAAATACTCCGTTGTAAGGTTGCCATGTCCAAAGCACACTCCTCATCCCTACACGCTTTCCATAATTTATTTAAATGTACGAGTATAACAGTTTACCGGCACCCATTTCAACAGTGTAATCATACACAAATCGAACGTCACTGTATTTGACAATTGGATCAGTATATCTACATATGAAAGAACATGAATACCCATTCCATTCGTCAGTTGCTTGAGATATGCAGTGGTTGAATGTTTGTCATGCAATAAACCGAGACTTGTTTGCCATTCTAGATGAAGATAATCTTGAATATTGTTACCTCGGTCACGTGGACGTGTTTTGCAACTGATTTTTGTGTTGTTACGTGACTTGCTGATTTACATTTTTTAACATAACATCTTGAACACACTCAGTTTTTGACTCTTGTTGTAAATATTTTTATTTTACCCTGTTTAACACTGTGTTCAATTTCTTTAATCAAGTCAAATTTTCGGCTATCACTCTATAAATCTTTTCGTTTTCGAATCTCAAGTATCTGTTAGTAATCGTTGAACATGAGAATACAACATATTTAACTGTTCTGACCAGAGAAGGAGAAGCTTTAGAAGATTTTATCTATTTCGTTAATTTTTCAAACTAATACCCAAGATTAGGTATATGTGTGAGGAAATTATAATTGTTTTTAAATATGACTAGGTTTACGTTGTTTCATTTGTAACAGTGAATAATTTTTCTGAATGAAATAAAAACATCAGTATTAATAGTAAATTATATATATAGGGAGTAAGTCTTAGTTTGTATTGTGTGAAAAGCTAACAAATTGTTAAAGTTAAAATGACTTATACTTAAATACAAAGCTCAGTCAATAATGCTATTCATCACTTGTCACTAAAGATATACCTGTTGTACAGAAATCTAAACATCATCAGTAACACTGGACAAGGGGAAATCGAAACAAACGAACATCAATAATATGCTTCTTATAATGCTGAACTGTATATTGGTGTTTTTAGTTGTATTTTATTCGTCACAGTGAGACTGTATTTATATAGAATTTGAAGAATATATAGAACTGGTGCTACTAGTTAATTCTTATAAATTATTCAGCAAACAAGATGTTTGAAATAATAAAAGTAATTATAATCACAATGCGATTTATTGTATAAACCAGTTACAAGTAGTGAAAACTTAAAAATTATCACCACAGGCTTGTCAAGACTATCTAACGATGTCCCCTCGTCTGAGAAGAGTTGAATAAATCCAAATAACAAGCCATCAATAAAATTAATTTTTCTGAAACATACAAGTTAGCCAGTTGTACAAGATGTATATGTGTGCATGTAACTGGGAAGAAAAACTACACGAATAAGTCAATACGTACTTTTTACAAAGATTACTAGCATAATTCAGTTAAAAGTCATTACTTACTCAAACAACAAGAAAACCAACCATCCATGCACACGGTTTGTTGATTAACTAAGTTCACGTATTTGTATCAAATACTATCACACAGACAAACGTGCATGTATTACCGTGTTGTTTTAATTCATACACGTGATAACAATACCAACATTAGCAAAAACACTAAAATCAAACAAAACGAAAGGGAAAACATACGTTTTAAATGATAAAAAACAGCGTTTAATTTAAGTGTTTATTTCCACGTAAAGAGTAGTAATGGATTGTTTATTTATTGTTATCTTAAGGAAGGCCAAACTACCCAACAAAAAGTTGCCAATCCACTCATCCAGGCACGAAAGATAGAAAGGACGACGTGTATTTATATCCACGTAAAGAGTAGTCATTGATTGTTTATTTATTGTTATCTTAAGGAAGGCCAAACTACCCAACAAAAAGTTGCCTATCCAATCATCCTGACACGAAAGTTAGAAAGGACGACGTGTGTATTTATTTCTACGCCTGAAGTTTCCAACAAGCTACATCAGTTGGGTGCAGTTTAATTTATAAGAAGTCGTCATGGCTGAACACGCAACGTCAATAGTGGCAATAGAAGGTATGACTTGTCAATCGTGTGTCAGCACTATTGAGAAGAATATTTCAAGCGTTCCTGGGGTGAAGAGTATTAAGGTGAGCGTATTAAAGCAAGATATATATATATATAAACAATCGTCAACATATATTAATTTCATTAAAATTGGCAGTTAAATATTTCAAGCAAATTATTTGATTTTTAAAACATATTTTGTAGCCTGAAAAGTCGAGCTTTTTATAAAAATGTATTTTAATTGATATGAAAAGAACAAGTTTTCCAAAGTAATTTTTATTTTTTCAATAACTGTGTATATTTGATATTTCAAGTATTCATGACATAAAACATTTTGAAAGTAAGTGCACAACCTATTTGAGTGTGAAAAAAGGTTAAAACATTTTTTTCTATAAAAGCATGTTGTACAAATAAGACTACTGAGGAATATGTTTTTTAATTATTCGCCATAGGTCGCTATCAAGACATGCCCACTAATATATATCGATTGTATTCAAAACGTAATACAGTCGATGTTGAATGAAAAAAAAAGTAATATTAATTTTTACATTTATTTCAATCAGTGTAATTGAAGATATAACTTGCACAATTGCTGTTTATCTGGATGTTTCTAGGATTTGGATTGCAGTAATAAACGTTTATATGAAACGTCTTGAAGTTGAGGATAACAGAAATAAAGACCAGCGTCCTCGTGTATTTCTTTTTAAAATACAAATTCAGAATATACTTATGAGTAATTCGCAAGTTTTTCTATTGTAAGTATTATATGAACGATAATGGTTGGCTTTAAGACTATTTTAATAGTTTTAGTTTAGAGGATGGAACAGCCGAGATGGACCAATTGGTCTCATGTTGTCCCAAAACGTTGTTATGTATAACAATTTTGGAAAAAAAAATTACAGGAAACATTGGAGAACGTGCCTGTTAGTGTTAAATATTCAGCTCCTTTACGCCCTCGAGTGGCACAGCGGCATGTCTGCCGGCTTACAACATTATACAACAGGGTTTCAAAACCCATGCTGGGCAGAGCACAGTAAGCTTTGTGCTTAACTAAGAAACAAACAGTTTTTGTCATATTTGATAACCACTTAATACACACAACTGTAAAGATATTGAACTCAATTGGTAATTGGCTTATCAATACTCAGGACTATTTCTGAGATAATGACTTATGATAGCGTCGTAAAAATATGTTAAGTTTATCTAGCGCGTACCGCGGACTTCGATGTACTAAAACAATATTGAAGAGTTAATATTTTTTCTACAGAATATATTTTTTATTCAGTCAAGTATTAAATATATATACAAAACTAAGAAAATACCTGTTTCTTAGCATCTTAACGTAAATATGACGATATCCATGTTTAAAATCTTTGAAAGTAATTTTAACCTTACTTTAGCAAAGTTGTTTAATTTATTGGACAATTATATTATTGTCTTTTTAACTTGTCTCGTCATTTCAATAGTTACCTAAATTTAATTTATGTATGTGAATAATATTATGACACTGCGCCAGATTTATCCGGTATTATACATTGGACCAACTGTTTGATAATATTACAGATAACCATTCTTTTCACCAAAGGTAAAATTGAAAACACAATCTGACGTACAGATCTAATATATTATTTGATTCGCCGTACCCCCCTGCTGTTAAGTCCCCCGGTGGGGCAACGGTAAGTTTACGGATTTACAATGCTAAAATCAGGGGTTCGATTCATCTCGGTGGACACAGCAGATAGCCCGATGTGGCTTTGCTATATGAAAACACACGCCCTTGTTGTTGCTGTTGCCTGCAGTTTCGCCTATTCAAGGCTCATCAGCACCATATGGGTCAATAAATAAGAAACGCTGTGTGTATGGTAGTCATAAAGTTTGTAAGCCATTTTAAACTTACCGTTTAGTAACTTAATTATTTTAGGTATATGAACAGTATTGTGGTATTTCTACAAAATTATTATTCGGTATTGTACAGTGAACTAATTGTTTGATTATGACATTACAGATTTATTTTCACGAAAGTTAAAAGTTAAAATACAATATGCGAGTTAAAAAGGGCCTAAAAACTCCTTAAGTATTGTTACGTCTCTGGTCGTTTGTTAATTTCCGATATAAATTCTTCCGGAGGAACTTCAGCGATACAAATCCTTTCCTAAATAAAACTAGTTTATTCTTTCTCAATACAACTTTGTAATACACAAAATTTCCACAGTGACTTTGACTTCAACACACACTATAATTCACAACAATTCACACACTTTACTTACGGCCAATACCGCTCGCTTGAGTCAATTATCTGTCTATATGCAATTAGATCTCCGCTTTATTTGCCGGGCTTATATACTAAAATAGAGGGCGCCTAGAAAAGACTAGAGTTGCCAGGAAAAGTCAAGATCCTTCGAGAATCTCATGACGTGTGTTACCAGAGTCACGTGACTTCCGCTGTCGTAACAGTATCATATACGTACCACCATTATTATAAAGCCTTACTATACCTATGGTTTGCTGGTCTAACTGTATTTTCAATTTTACCTTTTGTGAAAATAAAATAAGTTATATATAGTCGTCATACTATTGGATAAATAATACAGCATCTTGTAACAAAACATCGTCATCTCTGCCTTTACAGATAGCTCAGTAAACGCATAAGGCTTATTACTATTTTTTATATGTGTGTGTGTTCATATTATCCGCAGATTCACTTTCTTTAAATTTAACCACAGTTCTTTGCTTGCAATTTTGTGAAAAACTGCGGAATTGTGTGGTTATTTTTATGACGGAATTGCACGTGGCAGCTATTAAATATACCAAGTTGTTAGTTCCGTGAACTAAGCCTAACTTAATCTTTTTATACCACATAAAGAAAGTAATATTATCACTTTGTGATTTCGTTTGCTGCTGTTTGAAGAATTATATTCGTTATTTGTTTTCTGGTGGTTTTTACTAGATATGACGTTATACGTGTTGATGTAACATATGAATGATGTAAATTTTACTCATTTTTCTTGTAAATGATTAATCAACTCTTGAAAAGTATGAATAAATATTCTTATTTCTGATCTAGATTGAGTACATTATATTCACTAGCAAAAACGCCGCCATACGGGCGGATCTTTTTGCTAGCAATTACTAATCGTATTATTCATACCTCATCATAATAATTTTAGAAAAAGTGAACATTTTCTACAAGAAATATTTTTCTGAGAATTACTGCACGGGAAAAGTGTTCGGATTGTGCTGATATAAACTGTAATGTTTTTATTTATTAAAAGTGGTACCCTTTATTGAAAAAAAACGTTTTTTTTTGTAAGAACTCCATTTTTTAGTATTATATTTACAAATTACATCAATAAAGATATAATCAAACCCTCACGTATGGTTAAAGTGAAAGTCGTATTTTTGTTGAGAGAAGAGTACTTTTATTTAAAAGTGTGTTTTGTGATAAAGATGTTGCATAAAGATATTTTTCTAAATGTCTGAATCTTGAATACCCAAAGTGTGAGTTTGTTAAAACATTTTGTTTGTGGTGCCATTTAATAGATGGCGCCACATGGTGTTTATTATTTCGGTCACATACATAGATAAATACATATACACGCTACGCCCATTATAGTAAGAAGACGTGCAACAGTGTAAATCATATATTCATTGCAAAAGAAAGATGAACAGTAACATACAATTTTCATTACGAAACTATCTGTATTATTTACATTTTCAGATTTGAAAATAAATTGGATTTCAATTATGATTTTGTTTTGGTGTTAGTTATATTTTAGCATGAGCTGCAAAATGTCTTGTTTTAATTTAATGTCATAGATATTGTGTTACTTGAATTTAATAAGTTTGTTTGATTGGCTGTCACACGAATTTTTGTATAAATAGATAAACTTGTATAATTTTTCTGTGGGCTACTTGTAGAGTATAAGTAAAGAAAAGTCGTTCGTTCTCCTCACTCATTAGCAATATCCGCTTAGAACTGTGAGTCTACATTCTAAAAATGCCTTGTTATTCCACTTACTTGGACCGAGCCATCACAGGAAATTTGTTTTTATCGTTGTCAAACTTCGAGTCGTATCCTGTTATGAATCGGACGCTATTTAAAAACAGCGGAACTCGTACAAAGATGGACGCTCTGTTTGTAGACTTAATATCACAAAGTAAAGTTTCAAATAACCGTTGAATTCATGCAGGTACTTCCGAAAACAATATCTTGTACCTGTATGTTTTCGCTTTACATGTTCGTATAAAGAATTCATCTGTTACGTTAACCAATACTGTCAGTACTAGAAAATTCGGGAAATTATTTTGTTTCTATGGTTAGAACGGGAATGTTAATTTTCTCTTTCTATACATACTGACAAAGCTTTTGGATTGCCTATTGTTTTATTTCGAAACTAAACCACGAGTTTTTGAAATTAAATTGAGTATATGAAAAAACCGAGAAGTCTAAAAAAGAATTAAGAACTTTGCACTCGGATATTGTACTCAATAATAAGACAATTATTAGTACATAGAAAAAAGTATTTAATTTTCACTCAAGGTCCTGTATCTGCTACAAATGGTTGTGTAGGTCAAAGAGGGAATAAAAAAATTAAAATTGTTTAAAGTTTTTTTTTTTCATTTCAGTTACATAATACAGTAGTGTTTTTTTTGTACTTTATAAAAACGTTTTGTGAATACCATATTAGAAAAGAGAAGTATTATTCTATGTTAAGAAACTTGAGGACATTTTTCGAACATTATTTTACTACTGCAATCTTATAACACAAAATTTGTTATATATGTTTAGTTTGACACTCAGCCTTTCGCTTTAAAGCTTCTTCAGAAGCGTTCGACTTAAAAACAAACCGTAACTTTGTTTTTAGGAATTCTTTTAGTTGCACAGTATTTGCATAGGAATTTCAAGAACGTGCAACATTAATGCCCCTAATTTATTTTTGTGAATCATTGAGCTTTTAAGCTATTTAAAACACTAAAAAATAAATGTGAAGCTCAATCTATCATTCGATTCATCACTCGTCACTGAGTTATATCGGCTTCGTGGAATTCTACCTATATTTAGTAACCATGGGCAAGGACAAATGGAAGGAATGAGACTAGGCTTCATATTTTGATGGAGTGTATATGTATGATGGAAATATAGGTTTGGAGAAAAGGTGGACGAAATAAATCGTAACGGCGAAATAATAAACAAGTAATTAGAAATCGGTTCCTCACAATCGATTTTACTTTGATTTGTAAGATCAAAAAGAACATTAGTATTAACACAAATAATTTCAGTTGAATGAAGTTAAGGCATTCAACAATATTACGTACCGTGTCAACAATATATTAACAATTAGCTTTAAAATGAATGGGGTTATCTCGTACGTCTGAGAACTCCAATACTTTTTAAAATTTCAACTTTAAAGATTTCCGTACATTTCAGTAATTCCAAAAAATCCATCTAGATAACCCTCTTAATTTGTTTTTTTAGTTTATCTATTTATTGATTTATTAGTATTGGTGTCATTCATTACGAGAGTTGAACATTCTTATTTTACCGTTTATTTACAGGTTTATCTTGGCAGGAAGAAAGCTGAGATCACGTTTGATAGTAGAGTGGTTACAATAAAAGAATTAGCAGCCCAAATTGAAGACATGGGTTTTGAGGCCTGTCCTGAGGATTCTATCGTTTCTCTGCCAACACTACAGGACGTCACACTACGAGTGCAGGGCATGACTTGTGAATCATGCGTTCGTAACATTGAAAGACGCGTATCGTCACAAGCGGGTGTACATACCGTGAAAGTTTCTCTTCAGGAAGAATTGGCAAGGATTGCATACAATATTAATGAAACGAATCCACAGACGTTACTTAACATCATCAACGAGATGGGTTTCACAGCTACTGTTTCTCCGGAAAATACTAAATCAACGAAATTACAAGAATCCTCCAGGAATTATTCGTCTGTTGTGAGAATCCACATTCAGGGAATGACATGTCAGTCCTGCGTTAGTAAGATAGAAGAAAATTTAATTAACAGTCCAGGTATTAGAAATATAATAGTGTCACTAGAAGATTGCTTGGCCACTGTTAAATTTAACCCCTTAGAAGTTACACCAGAACAGCTACAGAATATGATAGAAGACATGGGGTATGAAGCCACTCTTTTAACAGATAAAGCTAAAAATGTCGCTGTATGTAGTCAAGATAGTAACAGTCATAAAATGAATTCTGACCAAGCTACTGGAACTTTGAAAGTCAAAGGAATGACCTGTATGTCTTGTGTTCATAATATTGAAGATCATATCGGCACGGTGAAAGGTATCATTAGTATTAAAGTATCATTACAGGAGAACTCGGCCACTGTTCAGTACCAGCCTTCTTTGATAAGCCTTCAACAGATAGCAGAAATGATAGACAACATGGGATTTGAATGTGAAGTACAAGACTCCCAGAAGCTGGTAATGGACCCATGGGTACCTCGCATCTCTCATCCACAGAATACAGTAACAAGTAGTGACCAAACAGACATCGGCATTGAGAAGAGAGGTTAGTGTGAAATATACATTAAACTTACACACATAAGTATAAATAAACAATTGCACATCTATATGTACCTGTGACTGCACAGATGTAGCACATGTTTATATGATTAACAATTAGGTGCACATGTTTATTTCCAGGTAATAATTTTTAAAGTGAAATAGTGGTGTGTTACTGGAATGTTTTTAAAGTGGTTACACTCACCGAACTTCAGAATAGTTGACTGCTCCTTATTCTCTAATCTAATGTGACACATTCTCCATATTGAAATGTGGCCATGCATATTTCAAAAAGTAGTATTTTAATTAACTGATATCATCACAAACTTTTACTGTTGATTATGATCCCTTAGTCTCCTGATCTTCTGTTTGTAGTGTAAATATTTGAACTGTGTAAGGTTATTTGGGAATCAATTTATTTTGAGAAAGAATCTACATGTCTGTTTTTCTCTGAGTACGTGTAATTAGCTGTATTTTATGAAGTAGAAACAAGAAAAATAGTTGATTCAGCATAACTATCCCAGTGAGAAGTCATTTAATGCACACTATGGTATTGTGATTTTTGTGTGGAAAAAAACAACATATGTATATGTATATATATATACATGTTAATTATAAATGCAAATTAACACACTGAAGTTTTAGGAGCACATTCTTATTGTTTTTGTAGATGGCAGCAACATTTCATTGTGCTGAGCAATTAGTGCTACTCGTTAATTGATTAATCAATGGGCTCATTAATCAGTTAAATTAGATTAATCAATTAATACATGCCCCCCCACCACCCCCACAGACACATCCATACAAGCAAGAAACAAGATTTCAACTACAACACTATTTTATAACATGCTATTAATCTTGCTCTATTTGTTCAAATTAGTTTTTTAAATAATTTTAAAATTACCTATGGTTTAATATACCTCTTTTGAAGGTTATACAAATTACCTATGGTTTAATATACCTCTTCTGAAGGTTATACAAATTACCTGTGGTTTAATATACCTCTTCTGAAGGTTATACAAATTACCTATGGTTTAATATACCTCTTCTGAAGGTTATATTTTGTGGAAAACATATTTTTTCTAAACAATAGTTTGCAAAAAAAAACATTTTTTATCTAAAGATAAAATTTTGCTACAAATGTTATTTAAGAATAATCTGGACATTTCCTAATTAATGAATGAATTGCTAATGCTGACTAAATACCACCATGTGGTCTACATTGTGTTTGTTTTTAAAATGTGTAGTAATTCCACGCTGATCTATATAAATAAGATAAATTGATGATTAAATAGTGAAATCATATTTTATTAACAATAACAAGGGTAATAATGTTTATATGTAAAACATATCACGGTTGCCATTAGAAATAATTAAGTAATCAGTTAGCCAATTTATTTATTTGTATTGTTTGAATAGGATAAACATAAATATAATGAATAAAGATTTGAGTTGCATATCGTATTCATTAAACTTAATTAAGTTTATCTGATTTTATGTTGATTATATCTGATTAACATAATAAAAAACAATCATGTTTATAAACATTTCATTTCCATAAAACCATAAATATCTATTAAAAAGTAAAAACATCTTAATTTTAAACAAAGAACCAAACATCATCAAAATATCTTTATTAAACATTACACAATCTCTTGTCATGTGACTTTTTAGTTTCACAATGAAAATATATTATTATGTCTATAAAATTTCTTTACCTTTAAAACAGATAAACCTCTGTATTTATTGGTAAATAATCAAACCACTTGATGTGACACCATAAGGTTTCTACTAAGGCCTGTACAAAAACCAAGAGAAACCTATGAAAACCAAGAAATGGATAGTATATTTTCAGGGGGTGATAGGTTCTTTAGTTAAAGCAAAGTTATTTATTGGGATGGGCAGAAAAATTCTAAAACAAATTGACATATGGGCTGTTTTATTTACAAACTCCTGACAGCTATGCAGAAAGAAAGATAAGAACTTTTTTTTCTTTTATTCTGATGACTCAAATCTTTATTGAATATTTTTGTTTATCTTACTCAATCACATGCAGAAATTGACTTACTACCGGATTATTTCTAATTGCAATTGTGATATGTTTTCAATATCAACATTATTTCCCTTATCAGTGATAGTAACATATGTTTTCATTTTTCAATTATCAGTTTATTTTATTTACAAAAGTTTAGTGGGCAATACTGCATATTTCAAAAACAAATAAAATGACAACTAGTTGTTACCTGTAGTTGACTTTAGTGATTAACAGCAATTAATTTACTAACTTGGAAATGTCCAGATTACCATTAAAGAAAAACATTTGTGCTGAATATTTTTGCAAAAAAAATGTAAAACTGAAGGTAATTTTGTAACATGTAAAACTGAAGGTAATTTTGTAACATGTAAAACTGAAGGTAATTTTGTAACATGTAAAACTGAAGGTAATTTTGTAACATGTAAAACATGAAGGTAATTTTGTAACATGTAAAACTGAAGGTAATTTTGTAACATATAAAATTGAGGGTAATTTGAAAATGATTTAAAAAAAATCCAAAAGTAGATGATATAGGAAGATTAATATCATGTTAGGATATGTTATAACAATACAGTGATCCACCAAATTATGAAGTTGGCCAGTTGACTAATCAATTAGCAAACACCCAGCTCTGTTGCACACAGTTCTGTTATTAATTTTTAACTTTGTACTATAATATTTATGAAGCAAAGTTAGTAGATCACAGTGAATATTTGTTTAAAACTGGATTTAAAAATCAAGTTCACTGAAAATGTTTTTTTTATTTATTTTCCAAATTCTTCTTGTGGCTCAAATCAGAAGTCTTCTTGGTAATCATATGGTAACAACAATGTATTTTTTGGAGTCTTGGAAAATAGATATAAAATCCTTGAGAAAGTTTTGGAATTTTGTTCATGACTGTGTACGAACCCTGTTCTGAGCATTTTTCAAGGCCTTTCTGAGAAATCTCAGCACTTTTTTGTAAACTGGTTCTAAACCTTTAGTGGGGACTTTAGTATGGAGGTGGTGTTGAGAAGTAAAACTATATATTTAGACTAATTTTATACAAATATAGTGCATTGCAGCTAATGTGAAGAGTTCTGGTATTGGGCCAAAGGCCTCATTGTCACTGGATGTGGCAGATATATTGTAGTTCACATGTTATTGTACATTCTTTTTGGCTTTCACTTGTAAGTTCTTAGAGATGTAATGTAGAATTATGGAAAGATGAAATAATAATGTGTTCTTAAATGCTTCTAATGCAACTAATCGGAAATCATATATGCATTATGTATAAAAACCAGAAATATATTTTAGTAATTATTAAGCATATACATCAATTTGTTACATTTGTAATTCTAAATTAAATCAAACTGAATTTTCCTTTTGTTTTGATTAAAGTTGAGTTGTCATACTAAAAACAATGCAGTTGTAATACTATAGTACATATAATTAACATTTTCATATTACTTTTTGCTTGATATACTTGGATTGTGTAATGCCAGAGAATGGGTTTAAGATACAAACAGATTTTATAGTCTCTTTTTGTGTGTGTGACAAACCGAATGACTTGTATATTTCATCCAAAGTTGATCATCAGTATTTGTGGAACTACTACTTCTATTTGTTGAAGAAAATATTATATTAAAATATTTAATGTACATAGCATTACTTTTGATTTAATATAGTTAGCACTCTCTTAGATCTACTGTTGTTTATCAGTGAGTGATATTTTAAGGTAAACTGATTTCTCGAAAGAGTAATTTAGGTAGATCTGCTATACAGTGTGTAGTTCGGCAAGAAAAATTGCAAAGTAATACTTATTTCCACTAAAATTAACTGAATATGGACCGGTCGTAAAGTGTGAGAAACAATGAAAATGATCTTTATTTTACACAACTCAACAGTGTGCATGTGCTTCACCTTGTGGACAATAAATTATTACCTTTGCCAGGGTTGCAAGGTGATTAAGCTGGCTATACCATTAAATTTACTGACTCACTCGAGGTAATGTTCCAGACTGATTAAATCTCATGTTACTTAGCTGAATCAATAATGTTGGACTTACTCAAAGCAATAAGTGCTACCCACATGACTGGTCATCCCATTCAAGCATAAGGTAGGTTTTAACCTTTAGATACCACCTGACCTGTCATTGTAAGACAATCTTGTCAACTTCTTGCACAAGGTGCAACTTTACAGCTGTATCTCGCATGGGTAGATCAGATGTTATCACCAAGGTATGATGAAGAACAAATAGAAGTGAATTGACTTACTGACACTTTTGAACATGTTTTATAAAAACTTCACATACCTGAATAAGTTAACATTAATTTTAACTTTAAACCAACTGTATTTACAAATGTACATTGTTTATGGATTATTATAGCTTTCTGACATTCCTATAAACATTTAAATATAAAACAGATGGCACAACCCTTTAACAAGAAAACCATGGCTATAGCTGTTAATTGGCAACACATCTGATAACATTAGGTGACAAACCCTTTAATTTAGGTACAAGCTATAATCTCGCACTACAAAGATCCCCTATAACAAAGATTTATGTATAAAAAACATCCTTTATAAAGTACAATTTAAAGAACATTAAAATGTCCTTTAACAGTTATACATTCTTTACTGAATAAAATGCAGCACAGGAAAGAAACTAACTATCGACAAAATGTAAAAAAATACATAGTAAAACACCCTTTAACAAAGATAATTAGGACATAATTTTCACATTATGAGCTACTCTAGAATAATGATATAGTACTTTGTTAGTATACAATACATATTAGCACCTTTTAACAGCTATAATCATAATACAAAACTATAATGTTGCCAAATAACATGTATACATACACACTTGAAGGAATACATTTTATAAAAATGGAACATTCAATAAAATCAAAAGAAAAAAAAGTCATATTGAAACAAGGCCTCCAAAAAATTACTAAATACTAAGATTCAAGCTTAAAAAGGCTTTTGAAAGTCATTACTAGAAATAATACAAAATAACCCTTTCATAGAAATATATATGAAATGAAATACAATAATAAAACCAAAACATTAGAGCAGGTCATCCTTGTCAGATTAAAACACCATATCATTAAACCCTCTCTAAACTTACAATAAATAGAACAAATATATACACTTACTAGGCGCACACATAAGGTTTCATACCCCTGACCTCAACACTGCCAGCAAATCCTTGAGTGCAGTGGTTTCATTCCACTTCTCTATTATAGAGGTCTCAATTTTTGGTTCATTAAATGGCCACCTCATGACAGTGCTTCATTTACACAGAGATCTGCTGTAACATGGTTAATGATAGTGATATTGAGCCTGATGGTTGGAGACTCAGGCAGCATATGTTATCTGGGGATCCATCCCCCCCCCTTACCTCACATATTCTGGTCAGCCCTTGAGAGGATCCAAGCTCAAAAAAGGTTTTGTTTTTGGGTTTGATTTATAATGTTTCTACGAGAGGTGTAAGTTCTTCTGGCACCATTGGTATTTGGATATGTTGCACTCTCTGACAAGACATTTCATGAGTGTTTCTTCAACATGGCTGACAACACTCTCATGGGAGCCAACTCCAGTAAGAGTTATCTGCTACTGGTCCACTTTGAGGCTCGGCTTCTTCTAGGTCGAAAATGCAGGGGCTGCCACTACTGAAAAAAAAGTTAACTACTGTCTGAATGAGGCAGCAATCAGTAAAGACATATAATTAATTCTGTATACATCTATCTAGTTTCCAGAATTAATTTATGTTTCTGCTCTTGTCTACAAATAAGAAAAATGGATACTGAGAGTTCCAATCAGTCAGTTGAGAACAAATACAAGTCTAGTTTCAAAGAGAAACAGAGTTTACATCAAATAATTACTGAAACATAATGATACTTTTATTGCCAAATGAAAATGGTAAATCATGTAATTCATAGCAGTCATATGATATAAGCTGTTTTCTGCCTTGACAACTTTTTATCAACAGTGCATTCAGCCATTAATATAGCACTCAAAGGTAGGTGAGATATAACAAATTAATTATTTGGGTTATACTTAAAGATGAACTGAGGTTAATACAATCAGCAAAATTAATGGTTAAAAAGTTAAAATATGACTGAGACTTCATCAACATATACTGAAAACATCAAAACATGAATAAATCTATTTGATGATACCAAACAACATTCCACAATTAAATTTTTCTCAGTACCTGACCAATCAGAAAAACTGGGGGTATATGTTCTTATTCATGGTCCTAATTTATTCTCAGCTGACAGTGTCTTCACTGTGGCCAACCCCATTGGAGATTTTATTCATCAGTCATTAGGTTGGCTCCGAGTTCTCCTGGGGTCAAGCAGTCCCCATTGGCTTTGAGATGTCCCATGGAATTTAAGCCTCCACTAGATGTACCAGTTATGAAGGCATGTTCAAGCCCTTTACTAATCTGAGTGAGATAGAGGTTGCTGAATTGTTCAAAGTAATTTTAAGTATCGTTTATTACCACTTGGCTCTTTATCTAAATGTGATTTTCTTTCATTTGCTTCTGATTTTAGTAGTTCCTTTTCTTCTAACTTCATATCATAAAGCAATAGTCCACTGTATAATCTGCCATCTTTCTCTTGTTTTCTTCATCAATATAATGCTCATTATTTTATCTTTATCTCCGAATCTTGTTTCTTTCATTACACCTACAACAAATCATTACACTTTTCTTTTCACATACTAGGCCTTTGAACCTTTGGTTTTAGTGGAAATTGTGCTTGTTTTATTATTCGATTGCCACAACTTATCGTTTTAACTTGACAAGGACCTAGCTATTGCAGAAGTGGTAGTGAGTTTATATTTAATTCCTCCAGTTATTTCTTTTTTTCTCTTGTTCTTCTTATGAGAAACTATGTGATGCCTCTGACATGAATAGCAGAAAACAGGAGGAAAGCTGAACTGATCTGAGAGTGAGATCCAAAGGATCCCAGATTGTTTTAGAGAAACCCTCTACTGAATACTAAATGCTCTTAAGTGGGTATTCCAGAACTTGTGTTCCACCACCAAGATGACTGAACTGTGGTTTGGACCATCAGGAGTCACTGATAATTTTAGCCATTCTTTTACAGATCAACCATACCCAAGGACAATGGTGGAAAACCACAAAGAACACTGTTGTGTTGAGATGTCCTGAAGGCCAGTACTGAATATATCTTTTGAAGTGGCTACCTAGCAGACTAATTGTGTTAGTCTGATAACATTTGCCAACCTAACCCTACCCAATTCCCAATGGAATGGTTAGCATCATGTCCTGTGTATAATGTACCCTGGATTAGCTAAGAGCTGTCTTGTAATGAGAAAAGTGTTGATGCTATGTGCCAATCAGAACCTTGTGGTTTGAGCAGCTTCAGGTTCTATGGGATTACATAACTCACTTGGACACAAGCTGCTAAAGAACATTTGATGCTTAAGTTAATGCTGTCTTCACAATCATTCATGAAGAATGACATAATGCACGATGGTAAGTTACCCTTTCTAGAACTGGCATAAAATAGTTAAGTTAGAATTTTATCTATCCATCAGGAGTTTAGGGAAGAAATATTTATTTCACTTTCTTAAGTGGTTTGAATAGGTAGGTGCTTTGCATTCTTGCATACATGAATAAACAATGAATCATTTTATTTTTGTTTAAATGGCTGGGCATTAAATGTCATGGAGTTCCTGGAACCTGATCAGATCAGTAGCTGGAAAGTTGTTGTCATGGAGTTGTTGCATCAACAGTTTGACCAAGAAGGAAATGAGCACATCTAGTAAAAATTCAAGGCTCACAACAGAGCAATAGTCTAATGGGTGTTCTCCAAAGATGTTAATGTTTGGACATGAAATTAAGCTCAAGCCCCCATCTGTTTCTTTTCTTTCTTTTGTTTTGCTAAGCATATGAGTCAAGCAACATTTAGATTAAATGTATGGATGTTGTACCACCATCACAATTTGGGTCTTACTTCTGCTGGTACCGTAAAAACTGTGGCATATTACGTAATGACCCACTTTATGTTTGTGTCCCAGTGTTGGATATTTGTTTTTTGTCTGTATTTTTATTCTTGCAAGTAAATTTTTTCATTTATTTATTTATTCTTTTTCTTTTCTATAAAATTAAATTTGATTATACATATGTAACTATGTATGTATATAAGATTTGCCAGATTTTAGTAGTTTGGATGGTTGTGTGAGCTGCAATCCCTATTGGCTATGAGCTGAAAGATGGTTGTGTCCCATATTCTCTAGTGAGTTATTGCTTGGAACTTAATTGTTAAATATTGACAAAATATTCAGTGTTATTCTCTAGATTTTGATGGCTAAAAAGAGTGCATGGTGTTGACTGGAGAACCTAGAGTTTTAGCAAGCTACGAGCAAGTTGTTGATGTTATCTTGTACATTTAGAATACCACTGACATCATTAAATATACTGTGCTCATTAACTAAGATTAACATTAGTTCACCTCTTGTGCAGGTGTTGTTCCATGGAGAAGTTTTAGTTTTAACTTGTTTATTAGAAACGCCTATAAACATTTTCTGAAATAAATGACAAAGTTTGTGCAACAGTATTTGGTTATATATCTGCATTAAAAATGTGATTGACATTAAGTATGGCTCCATAGGGAAAGTTGATATATCTAAGTAGTGCAGCTAGAAAGTAGAGGGGGTTGGAATAGTTTATATCATCGACGGTTACACGAGTGTACTACTTGTGATTTCATTTAGAAAGAAGAACAGAGTAAAAAGTATTTATTTACTTTTCTTTTTATCCCTGTGAACATTTGTTTTATGTTGAAATGTTTACATTTATTTTCTATTAGTAGTGTTGAGTGTGATGTGAATAGGGAGTCTGGGTTAAAGCCTGACAATGAAAATGTGTGCCATTTCAACCAAAATCTGTGTGTGTGTGTGTAATGTATTAATATATGCATGTGCTTGCTTGTGATTGATAAACATTGATAAAATCACATTAGTTAAAATGCATGAGTTGTTGAAAGCACCTATGCTCAGAAGAGTGAAAAACTGAATAAAGTAAATACTACTACTACTACTACTACGTCATAGATTGAGAGATTGAGTGAGATGCTTTACAATTTATGTAGCTGTCTTTCCTGTATGGTATGAAGTCTACTTAAGAAAACTGACATTTTGCAGTTGCAGTGTATAGCAGAGAAAATAAATAGTCAAATGGTAGCATTTTTATTGTAGAGAAAATTTTAAAAGTTACTGCATGTTGAAAGGTGTGTAGCATAACTTAGTTTTATGTCTTTTCCTGCTTTTTAACACATGCATAGATGTGAAAGAATAAAAGTGACTTGAGTGAAGAGGCAGTGACTTACAAGTGACTGTGCTGACAACAGTATAGGTGATAATGATTGAAGCTGTGTAGATGCTTTGGCAGAATCATTGCCAAGCCCAGGCAACATGTTGGAATCCTGCCTGGGCCTGTATACTTCGTGAGGAGAACTGATTTCGAAAAGACTCCAGGGCTGCTGATGAATTTCAGAGACTATAAGCATAGCTTGCAGAGACAAAAAAAATGCATAAACTAGTCAAGACAATTAGGTCTTTTGCAAGTCATTTCTGGAAGGATGCCAGTTAATAACAGCCCTGAACCACAATGATGATGATGATTCTGTTCAATCCATAAAGTAGGCTTGTGAAAGTCCTGGGAAATTATATATACACGCACACACACACATTATTTTGAATATGCAAATAAGTAAGTCATGTGACAACATCAGTCAATTATAAAGTTGCAGTGAAAAAACATGTTTTAGAACAACATTTTGACATTGTTTGGCATGTTGTATGTAGTGTAATTCCATTGAAAAGTGATGACTTTTGCATAGGAAGCATAACAACCCTTTTAAATGCAAGTTATTCGTATACTGATATCTTAAAGATGTGTTCAAATTGGGAATGTGGAATTCCAAAAATGAGGATATACCTTGTATTCCAAAACATATTTACCCCTCTCATGCTACAGCTATTGCTCAACTGCTAAGGTTTGTTTTCCTTTGCCCATCTAAATGTTGGTCTTATTTTTTTCTCGCTTGCTTCAATCTTTTATTCCCCACTTAATTGCCCTTGACATTATTTGTCTCGTGAAACTCTCCATCTACATCAATGCATCCTCTTTCTTGGTACTGTATATAAATTCATCCTTCAGATAATATTGTCACTTTTTCTTGACAAAGTATTCACTAATGGGTTTCTCTGTAGTGTGACTGTTGGAGATACTTTGAGTGATCTTCATGTTTACTATTTGATTTTCATAAACTAAAAAAAAAACTTTTTGCTTGGTAAGCAAATTTATGGTATGTATTCTCAGATTAGTGTATCTGGCATGGAGGCAAATCAGGTCTCTCCTCTCCCACCTCTGATGTCTAGTATTGCTCACAAATCAGATGGGGGAGTCACTCTCAGTTGAGGCTGTCTGTGAACTTATCTATAGTGAAATGGAGACATACATTAGGTCTGGTAGTATTTCTCTGGGAGGCTGCACTAGTAGATGATCCTGAACATTCTGGAGAGAATTTAGATTATCTTTTTCAATGCCTTCCTTTGCTCTGTTGACTTCTCATGAGGCCAATTTGGATCAGCTGCATCTGGATCCTTTTCATCCATTGGTACATCGAGTATGTGATGTTTTGCATCTTTCCCTGGTTGCTTTCGAGCCTGCAGGGTGGCTTTCTTCTCAATTACATGAAGGGACAGCTATGCCTTGTCCACCACATTTGTTTCACCTGTCACTGCCAGGTGAAAGCATATTTAGACTCTTAGAGAATAGACCTGCTCCTGGAAATATGGGGTTCCAGAATGGAGTCTGTGGTCAACCTGAATAAGTCACAATTTTCTAGTAGTTTCTTTTACCCTAACTATGGTGGTGAGAGATTTATCATCCCTACACCTTTTTTCAAAATCTCTCAGTGATTGCCACATTACTTTGATAACGAGTTGGGACTATTGTTAGCATCCATCTTGGTTTGATCATCAGCTTCTGCACTTTCCATGGTCTCTTGACTGGTATGTTGTTGGGTAGAGATGCATTGTTGGAGAGTGTTTGTCTACATGCTGCTGCCCACTATGAGTTACATTAGGCCCCCCTTTCTCTGACTATTATTTTTGTGGACATTCCAGAGTCTTTTTAGAATCACGGTTGATGTCGCTCGTCTGCATTCATCCCTGTCATTGTTGGCTTCTTGACTTTCTGCAGCTCCTATAGGGGGGTTATAGTTCCATTCTTATTTAAGTGTCCTAATCCCTGACATCAGCCCCTCGGTCCATTGGTACACAGAATAGATTCCACCCATATCTACAAGGCCCTTCCTTTCAGTCAGAATGCCAGCATTGTTGACTACCTTATGCCTTTGTGGTCTGTGGTTATGTCAGTATTAGTCATTCAGCTCACATCTCCACCACTATTACCCTCCTCCAGCCTGTAGTGTTTTCACCTCCCTCAGATCCTCGCATTTCAAAACTTTATTCCACAGCTGTCACAGATTTGTTGGTCAAGGGGACAGAGTCATTTCAGTTCTTACAGGATTTTATTCCCAACTGAAGATGGAAGGTTGGCATCCAGTCATCGATCTTTATCTAAATCAATTCCTAGATCCTCCAAAGTTCAAGATGGAGTCATTCCTCACTCTGCATTGGCATTTTTTGCCACAACTGTGGATGACAAAGTTTGTTGTCACCAACACCTCTCTGCACATTCCCATAGCAGAGTCATCCCACCACTATCTGCATGTTGTACACAAGGGTCAGATACTGCAGTTCAGGATTCTGCCCATTGTACTAACATTGGCACCATATGTTTTCTGCCAAATTGTACGAATTTCTTGTCACTTCCATTCCTTGGGCCTGTGCACACACCATTACATGGATGATTGGCTACTGCCAGTAAGATCTTGTAAGTTGGCAGAATGTTACACCCAGACACTGCTTTTCAAAACAACCAAGGTAGGATTTCTTATCAGAGCTAAGAAATCTGTTCTTACTCCAACACAATATATTGTCCATCTGAGTGTCTTTTTCAAAATATATTTCAGTGTTTTCAGCTGTCTACCATATGGTTCCATGCTATGGAACAGGCTGTCTGACCCTTATTTACTTTTTCTTCTCGTATAGTTTTCTCTCTTTTGGGGATATGTGCATCACTTGAATCCTTCGTTCGTTTGAGGTGAGGTCACATGAGATCCCTTCAGTAGTCTCTACACAAATGGTGAATCATGAACAGTGATCCACTGGATTCCCACTTTGCTGGACTGCCACTCATGGACTATCATGAGCAAAGTATAAGGGGATCCTGCCTGTCCCTGCTGATCAGTAGTTGCATGAATAGGGCCAGTTTGCTTTTAAAAATTTAGGGATCTTGGTTCACCCCTTGCACTGTTTCCAGATTATTATTCCTCAGGACTTCACAATGCCATACCATTCCAGTCACTGGAGTGGTGGACAGAAGTTATTCCTCCAGAAAGTTTGAGTGATTTTTCTCCACTCTTGAAGAAGAGGGCTAAGTTGGAGATCCTCCTACCTGAGACACGGGATGCTTTCTTCCCATATGTTGGTAGGAACTGCACCAGTCTATGCAGGAACCTATTCGTAATACAAGTTCAGATTTGATGCTGACTTATCCAGTTGGGTTGAGCATGGCCCCTTCTTTTTGATCAATATTGGTTCAGTACATTGTTCATGGAAGAGGGTCCATTGTCTCCTTGTAATTCCAAATGCAGAGTAGTTCTATCTTGGGTCCTTGGTTGAGCACTGTTTGTATTAAGTCCTTCCCATAATTTTGGGGCAAGTGGAATTACCTTGCCCATATGGTTGGGGAGGGAGGATATATGTTCATAATTCCAGATGGAATGTGTTCTGTTTCCTCAGGTTGACTGTGGCATACAGGATCCTTTCATTCCAAGTTTGGGGTGTGGCCTTTCAGACTTTTTCAGGTTGAGGAGAGAGTTTGTCCACTTCGGTGTTGCTTACCTTCTCGTTGTGATTCTGGTGGCTTGGAACACATCTCTCTATAACTACAGGTTAGAATACACTCACAAATATATCTAATAAGGTCCAAATGCCCTAGTCACCAGTGTGGGATTTAAGGGCCATGGCCCTATAATTCCAACCGTCAGCAGTGGGACTTCAGCTACCTGGTTCGGGCCTGGCCAGTGATGATGATGGATCATGTCAACTTCCATCTGTGGTGCATGATTTAAGTTTCGTTTGAAGATCATACATGTTCTGGATGTAGTGCAGTTCCCATACTAGGGTCCTAATCTTATTCTAGCATGACTGCAATTTATGCAGACACATTTTATATAGATAATGCCCTCACTGGCCTCTTCCCCCTCATCAATATGCAGACTCTAAAACTGGCTCTTAGTAGGAAGGAACGGCAGGAGGAGAGTGTGAGTGGAGGTAAGTATGTTTGGAAGTTAACATTTTCTTAAATTGAAAATGTATATCCAATAATGCTTACCTCCTATCACACTCTCCTGCCATTCCTTCCTACTAAGAGCCAGTTTTAGAGTCTGCATATTTGGTCAGTCTCGAAAAAGTGACAATATTATCTGAAGAAGGTGCTTATATATACAGTATCAAGATAGATGGTGCATTGACATGGGTGGAGAGTGTCACGAGACAGATATGGCCAAGGGCAATTATGTGTGGAATAAAAAAACTGGAGAAAGCATAGAAAAAATCAGGCCATTTGCTAAAATGGGCAAAGGAAAAGAAACCCTAGCAATCAAGTAACAGCTATTGTGTGAGAGGAGGTAAGTATTATTGGAAATACACTTTCGATTTAAGAAAATGTTAGCCTGAGTAGCATTGGAAAACTTAGGAATATGTATCAACTTGACGACCCAGGACTATCCAGAAAGAGACTTGCAACTAGTCATACCCCTGCCATGATGAGCAGTGTGTGGTATCTAATAACAGATGAGAATCCCTGAACAAAATTATCAGTAGAAAATGCCGTTCATGCTCCCCAGGCAACAGTAAGCAACATAATCAAGAAGAATCTCAATTTGGAAAAGAAATGCAAGTTGTTTTCTGTGGCATACCTCAAGCAGCTGAAGAAAGAAATAGAAAGACATACTGGTTATATCACTGGATAAAGCCTATCAATGTCTGTGTGATTGGACTGTTGAAATGGGTGTTGAGAAACTGTGGTCTTCATACATTAGATAGATTATAGAAAGCCAGCAGGAAGGAGGAGTGTAATTTGAACATGATAGCTGTATGGAGCATTTGGCAGTGTGGATTATCCTGCAACTCTATTGTCAAGATGCATGTTTGTCAGATAGAACATGAGCAGATGTGACATCAACTGTAATGACCTAATGATGTTCAAAAATTCTTTTAAAATAATGTAATCAATGTTTGTATGTATAAAAAATTATTCTCTTGTCAATACTTTGCATATTTACCCTTTGGATTTGTATGTTAGTTTTCTTTTTATTATCCATTCTGTTATCATTTCTGTATGAATGGTATTTTATATGATTTATGAAGTATAAGATGTTTGAAGTATGTTTTATATGTACCTATGTTTTTAATCAAGGATTGATTTTCCTTTGCATATATTCTATATTTGTATATTTCAATTATATATTTAAAGGGTTTTTAATTTATACCATGTAAATAGAGTTTATTTTTATTTTGTGATTCTTGTGTAGTTAGGTGTTATGTGCAGTTTGTGATAGCGAAGACATTTGTCATATATACGAGTCTTGTGGACACATAGTTCATTAATGCATTTCCATGTTTTGCACTGTGTGCAATTCTGTTGCATCCAGTCTGAACAAGAATTGTTATTTCATATAATTTTATCTGGTTGCATCGTAAATTTTCAATTTATTTTAAGAAGAAGGTGATTGAAATGATGTGTTATGTTTAGACTTTGGTGTTATTTTCTGTAGCAAGGCCTGATAGTGGAAGCTGTTTTTAATTTCATAGGATATTTTTATTGTGTTCTTACCTTGTGGACTGCTTTACAACTGTCACCTGAATGTTTTTTTGTGATCTGTATTTTTGATTAGACAGTTGAAAGGTAAAGGTGAGTTTTGAACACGACTTTGACATTTTGAAACGCATGGTTTCTGTTTTAAAGGATTAAATATGTAATATTGAAATTTTGCTTGTGTGTTTTAACATTTACATCATTACATTTGCATATAATTTTTCTAAAATCATCAGTTCACCTTTAAGTACAGTTTATTTGTCTCCTTCTTAAGGAGGGAGGGAGACATTTTCTTTCTTTCTTTCTTCTTTTCAACATGTACGATTGTGAGTTGCTCTTGTTTTTGGGCTGATTGTTTTGAAACTTGGAGGACATGCGTATTGGTCCAATATGCCCAGATACTTTTTTGATATTGATTGCAGTTCCAGCTTTAGGGGTCAAAGGTTAAACATTACAAAAACACATTTTGGCTTGCAGTACCCTTGTTTCAATCAATCCAAATAAAGCTTAGCACAGAGATACAGTGCAGCAACTCGCATAAAATGAAACAGACAGAAATAAGATTTGTACAATTCTTGCAGTTTTAGAGGGTGTCAAAGGTCAAGAAATGTGTACTAAGTTATGTCTGTCATTCCACTTACTTTGACCAGTCTAGATGAGACTTTGCACAACAATCAATACCTTGTGACAGTTTCCTTGTACTGAAACAGATAGATCTAGGATTTTTGTCTTTCTTTTGATTTTACAAAGGTTAAAAAAAATTCTAATGTATATAATTGGGAGCTCTGAATATATTTAATCATTATAAAGAGCTGTTATTAATTATTAATAGCTTTTTATTCACATAATGCACAAAACTACATTATGGTGTCTAAGAACCAGTCTTATTTGCCATAAAATCACTTCTAAAGTTTTTATCATTATGAATCTATTTATACAGAAACTGCCTGTCCTATTGTATTATAAGGTCATAATTTAATATGCTTCAATATATATATTTCTCACAGGGAAGTGTAACGTTGATACTGTGATAAGTGTATTAATCTGTAGTATATATGTTGTTGTTTATGCCCCCCTTTCTTTGATTTGTCTACCATTCTCTTTTAAAATCTACTGTTATCTGAAGATATTATCAAACAAGAAAGATTGGGGGAAGACACTTGCATATGCTGCCTTTAATTTTTTATTTATTATTTAAAAACAATTACTTTCATGTGCTTCTTATTATAATACTTTATTTTATACAGTTACTGCACATCACAAAACAGTGATACACTAAATGATTAGCCAATTTTTTCTTTTCTTTCGTCAATCAAGTCTTGCCTTTTCTATACCATCTACTACAAAGCATTACACCTGTCTTTCCACATATATTACGTCTTTAAATTTCTAGTTGTTTTGGAGATCAGGTAACTTTGTTCTAGGTTTATCGTTGAATTAACACAATGTTTTGAACCTCTTTGTGAGTGTAATATATATTGTTAACATCTGACATGCAGGCTGACCTTATAAAATCTGTTTCAAACCAACTGTACAATGATGTGTAGTACAGCATCACATTCAGTTTCACAGCAGGCCGTAGTTGACATGTAGCAGCTGTCTGAATGTTTTGGGATGATGGCTTTCCTTGTTCATATGTTTTATTAACTGTATCATTAGTTTCACATTCTGTTACACTTCATGATGCATATAGACAACTTGCAGCCTGCTGTGATTAGTCAGCTTCTATTGGTCTAATATCCGTCGAAAAAATTATCATCTAGACATCGTCTTTGAAGTCTAGTCATGGTTCATGAACAGCTTGGAGCATTTTAAACTGTTTGATTCATTTAAAAGTGACAAATAAGAAAGGTTCTACTTAAAATAATGTGAGAAGCAATAAGATTTTTCATATAAAATATATTAAATTTGGTTAATCATTTTGTTCTTTGTTACATACCTGCAACTTGTATATGATGCTCTTCAATCATATTATTTAGAATAATTAAGTTTGAAACTCCTAAATGAGTTGGAAAACAGTGTACACTTTATCCTTAAACACTTAATATAAGAACATTGTACCTTATATTAAAAGACTTAAAAAAAACGAGTGTAGTACTACTTTAACATGTATCTATTTTGATTTTATTGCTAAAAGAAATACACTGTACCAAAGTTTTGCTATACCCTACCCCTTGTTTTGAAGCATTTTTTATTGAGTGTAATGTTTATTATGTTTTATATACTTTGTTTTTATATTTATTTACATTTATTTTAATTGTAAAACAGGTGGTACTATGGGTAAGTTTTATGTTGTGTGTATAGAGCGATGACAATTCTAAATTTTAGTAGAAAGACGAAGTTCACATATTTATGTGAAAAAAAAGGTAACACTAAAATTTGCTTACATTGATAAAATATGCATTTTTTTTCTTCTATTGAATAACAAAGTTTTTCTGATTAAATGACATGGTAACATATGCAATACATGTTATAAACTTGGTAAAAATATTTTTATTTTAATGTTCCTTCTTATGTCTTAACAGGACCAAGCCCCAACAAACATACTAAACAATACACCAAGTTACTATTTGCTGAAGGAGATGACTTGGAAAAATGTTTCATCCGAATAACAGGCATGACTTGTGCATCGTGTGTTGCTGCCATTGAAAAACATTTAACACACTTGGATGGTATAATTCCTGTTTGTTTTTTATTATTTTTGTGATGTACTTGAGGTGAATTAGATGATAGATACTACCTACTATAATGTTATTTTACAAAATTTTAATCTACTCAAAAAATGTTTACTCAATCCATAGCCAAGAGTCCGAATTCCTATAATTGTGATATGTAATTATAGTTGCAAGTCATAATTATTTCATAATGTAATCATATATATCACCATCTGTCTTATAAATATAAGTTATTATTTCAAGCAATAAGATATTTATACTATCAGTTTGATTAAAACAGATATAGATTATCATATTATTTTTGGATAGACATACAAACTATTTCAAAAATTGTTATTACTTATATATGCTTTTGAACAAATTATACCACATTTTTGTAGCAAGCCACAGTAGACGTGTAGCAGCTGTCTGAATGTGTTGGGATGATGGCCTGCCTTGTTCATGTTTTATTAACTGTATCATTAGTTTCACATTCTGTTCCACTTTATGATGCATATAGACAACTTGCAGCCTGCTGTGAATGGTCAGCTTCTATTGGTCTAATAGCTGTCCAAAAAATAATTGTCTAGATGTTGTGTTTGAGGTCTAGCCATGGTTCACTTGTAGCCAAAAAATAATTGTCTAGATGTTGTGTTTGAGGTCTAGCCATGGTTCACTTGTAGCCAAAAAATAATTGTCTAGATGTTGTCTTTGAGGTCTAGCCATGGTTCACTTGGTAGCCAAAAAATAATTGTCTAGATGTTGTCTTTGAGGTCTAGCCATGGTTCACTTGTAGCCAAAGAAATCAGATGAGGATGTTAAAACTCGCTTTTTCTCAATTTCAAACATTTTTTTGTTTGAGCTTTCTAAAAATGTATCATTCATGAACATTTCAAGTAAAAGAAATTTCTGAGGTATACACAGGTTTAGCACAGTTGAATAATATAATTCCTGTTTGTTTTTCATTATTTTTGTCATGTATTTGAGGTGAATTGGAGGATTGATGTTACAGATGCTCAGCTGTTTTGTGTGTTGTGTAATTGCTTATCTGTTTTTTTTGTGTTGTGCGATTGCTTACCTTTTTTGTGTTTTGTGCGATTGCTTACCTTTTTTGTGTTGTGATTGCTCATATGTTTTTTTGTGTTGATTGGAAATCAATATTTTGTTGTTGTGTGTGTTGTGTGATTACTCATCTGTTTTTTTGTGTGTGTGTGATTTATCAACACCTGTGAAATATTTTGTAAAATCTGTTTTTATATGAAACAATACATGAATCATTGTTTATTTAATAAGGTAGAATACAACTAACCCAAACATTCTGTGTGTTCTTTAAAGGAATACATTATGTGTTGGTTGCACTCATGGCTCAGAAGGCAGAGGTTAAGTTTGATCCAGCTTATATCATGCCATCTCAGATAGCAAATGCTATCACAGAACTAGGCTACATGTCTTCAGTAATAGAGGATGTTAGCTCAGGTCAAGGAGAACTTGAGCTAGAGGTGAGTGTGACATGTCTTTAATAACTGAATTACTAGGCTATAAATTGACTCATTAATATCAAATGCAGTTGGCAGTGAAATATATTTAGATTACTGAGATTGAAAAAATAGACCTGTAAGCAACACAGAAATATGTCTTTTACTTAAATGCCCATATAAATGTGTGTGTGTGTATAAAACAGAGAAAAGGTACAAAGAAATGTCATCTTCTTAAAGAATGTAGCATTATCTAGAGGTTTAACCACCAACATCGTCAATAGGAC
>NW_013669155.1:93485-103320 GCF_000517525.1 Limulus polyphemus
TTTTTCCAGATCCATGGAATGGCATTTCTTCATAAGATTTGTTTGACTGTTATTCATAGATAATGATATTATTGGAATATTTTTCCAGATCCATGGAATGGCATTTCTTCATAAGACTTGTTTGACTAGTATTTCATAGATAATGATATCATTGGAATAATTTTCCAGATCCATGGAATGACGTGTGTTTCCTGTGTGCATTCTATAGAGAGTAACTTGATAAAACGCCCTGGCATCATCTCAGTATCCATTGCTCTTGCCACGCAGTTAGGTAAATTTCAGTTTGATCCTGAAGTTACGGGCCCTCGGGATATCGTTGATGCTATTAAGGTAAGTTGTTATTATCACTTATCCTATTTAAAACAATTAGCTCAAGAAACAATATGTACATTATAGTAGTTAATTTATAAACATATTTATTCTTTGATAAAACACAAATATAATAATCTTTAATTTTTCCATTTCAGGGTTTCAGCATTAATTTTGTTTTGTTTGGTAAATTTTAAAACAAAATCGGCTAAACATCCTTTATCACAAAAACAAAAACCAACTTTATATGTTTCATTAGTTTCCTCTGATGAGAAAATTATGCCTTATTAACCATTCAGGTTAAATATTTACAGTAAATCCTGTTGGCCAAGCAGTTTATCCATTTCTATCAAGATCAGGAGTTATTTATGGCTATTTAGAAACTTAATTCGATCTCAATGAGATGGTGGAAAGTGGAACTACTGAAAATTGACATTTTTTTGTGTTCTGGTAGAATTTTATGATTTAGTCAACTGTAGTAGAGTAAGAAAAAAATGATTTTCGACCATAGGAACTCTATAATTCATATAATTTCAAATTGTAAAAGCATAAAACTAGTGAAGTTGAAAGTGTGCCACTTTCAGAGAAAAATGAAAGTTTTGTCAAATTTGAACTTAGTTTCAAAGAATGGAAGAATGTTATTCTTTGTATATACATAATGTCTTTCAATTTAAAATTGTGAACTGAATGCTGTTAACTACCAGCAACTGGTTTAGAAAATATTTTTATCAGTTTTTCAAGATATGTCAAGCAGATATCAATAAGGCTAGATAGTCATAACAAGCTGCTGAACAAAACACACAGTTTCCACTATGATTGAGATAGTAAGTTAAGAGCATGTGTGTAGGCGGCGTGTGCTGTCGATTGGTTGCTCACTTTCTGGTCAGTACTTCTCAGTTAGGGAAGGCTATACCTGAATCCAGAGATACCAACCATTCCTGTTTTGCAGAATTATCCTGATTTTTAATGTAACATTATTATGTCATTATTATCACACTTTTGAATTCCTATTTTTTTACATTTTGCAGGTTTGATATAAAACAATTTGCTAAATTTGTTATGGTGGTTTTGTTATGAAATGACAATCCAAAGCTTTTAGGTGTTTCAGCATTTGTACTTCTGGAGTTATATTCAAGCACTATAATAACATTCAATAAAATATTGACCAATCAGAAGTCTTAGTGATAGTCAGCTAATTCTGAAGTACGGATAACCATACTAGTTTCATTGCAAAATGTCAAAACAAAAGGTGGTAAGCACTTAACCAAGAATGTGTATTTTAAGAAAGTGTGGGGGAAGGAGTTCCATATTGGGATGCCACCCTCACAACAAGTAAATATATTACTTTAAAAAATACCCTTAAAATATAGATCGAAGTATGAGAACAACTTCAACCAAACTGTTACAATATAATAAGAAATTGTGTCCCAATACAGAACTTTGGCATACTGGAACAAAGAAACAAAAAAAAAACCTCAAAAGAACTAATGTCAAGTAATTTTTATACGTAAACAATACTCGTACAATAAACTAAAGGAGAAAAAAATATCACCCACATTAATTACAAACGGCATCCCAATAAGGAACTCTTACTAATGATTGTTGTTGAAGAAATTTAAGTCCCCTAATGGGACGACAGCAAATGTATGGACTTGCATGCTACAATCCAGGGTTCAACTCTGCATGGTGGACACAGCAGATAGCCCAGTTTGATTTTGCTCTACAAGAAATACAAATTTAACTCTGGATACACTGCTGACTGGCCATGCACTAAATTGTCCAAAATAAACCATGCATTTTACACTTTATTCCATTATACTTTAGCATCACTGACATTGGGAAGCAAGTGCATAAATTAATTCATTCCTATTTTTATGTTATTTGGAGTTGGCACCTCTGCTGAACTGTGGGGGTTATCTGACCTGGCCAATTAGCCCATGTCTTGCATAAAATGCTATTCAGGTTGAAAATACCAATACCCGAATATTCACTTTTATATGCATTTTTTTGAATTATGTACATGTTTGTTTAGGAAACTTAAATAAATAGTTTGGAAAAGTATATTCATTTCTTGTGATTATGAATTATGTGGCTGTTTGCGTGATGCCACGTGAACATAATTGTGTGTGAAAAGGATAATGATCTGTTTGTCAGACTAGAAGCATTTTGGTGGTAATTATTGAATCTTAACTTTGTCTTTATTAAGTAAATGCTATAAAATTAAACTAGCCATTTGTTGTTAATTTTTAGTAGCTTTACATGTTGTTATTAGGATTTGGGATTTGGTGCCTCAACTATTACAGACCACAGAAGAGATGCTAGTTACTTATCTCAAAAAGAAGAGGTGAAAAAGTAAGTTACAATATGTACTTATTGTTAATTATAGACAAATGTTAGAAATAGATATTTTTAAAATAGCAATAATTTCACAGGAGAGTTCATCCAGACAGATAAAATAAACAAATGAAATGTAGCATTCAGGTGCATCAGAATTTAGCAAAAACTTTAAGGGGCAGTGCTAATTCCTTGGGGCCATAAGTTGGAATGTGTTTAAACCCCCACCCTAAAAAAAATACTAATTGCATTATTTTGAAAAACTATAAAATATCCTGAAAGATACTGGTGAAGTGGTTTTGGTGCATGAGTAGGAATGACAAAAGATACTGGTGAAGTGGTTTTGGTGCACGAGTAGGAATGACGAAAGATACTGGTGAAGTGGTTTTGGTGCACGAGTAGGAATGACGAAAGATACTGGTGAAGTGGTTTTGGTGCACGAGTAGGAATGACGAAAGATACTGGTCAAGTGGTTTTGGTGCACAAGTAGGAATGACTTTTTAATAAGTGTATCAATGCATATTGGGGTTCATTCCTACTCATGCACCAAAACCACTTCACCAGTATCTTTCATCATTCCTACTCATGCACCAAAACCACTTCACCAGTATCTTTCTTGAATCATAGATATTTTGTTTATACTGAACTTAACAACCAATCTGTGCACTTCATGTGTGTCTGATTGAGAGATGTCATACAGCTGCTATTTTTAAATATCTTGTCTGTTATTGAGTGATGTGTTTTTGGATTGCTTTCATTAGAAACATGTTTTTTCAAATTAGTACAATATTAAAACAAGCAAAACTATCATGAAAATAATAAACTCCCATTAATCAGGGGTGCTGAACAGTTACTTAGCTTGCTTATACATCCTGCACTACTACTAAGAATTTTCTATAGGAGTTTGTTCAAACAGATGAAATAAGCTCATTAAATGTAGAATTCATGCACATTGTGATTTGAGAAGAATTTCACATGAGAGTTCATTCAGAAAGATGAAATAAAGTTGATAAAATATAGCAGTGAGATTGTCTGTTGAACATTGTTAACAAAGAGATAAGAACCATTGTTTAAACTTGACACATAAGAATAATTTCTGAAAAGTCAAATGAAGTTTATGTGAGTTAATGAAACTGAAAAAATAACAAGTACAAAACAGATCTTGCTGTGACTTGATGAGTTAGTAGTGTTTTGTTCTGGCATTACATCATAAACTCTACCTTTCTATAAACTTGCAGTAAATCTAAAGATATACAAGAGTTTTTACATTTCCTACATGTTGTGCGAGTGTATAAAAAACCCATTAAAATCACATGTAGACCTAGCCCAAAGGTTGTGGGCTCTGTGATGGGAGACAGGCAAGGCTACTTTAACCCATCACATAGACAGTCTTATGTTGGTGGTTGGCATTTTCCCAGTGAGGCTACTTTTACAATATCTACATGTGGATGGGGAGACAGGACATGAGATCTTGTTTAGCTAATCTATACAATCATCGCCACTCATTGGGTTGAAGTTTCACAAGTTTTAACTCCCTCTGGACCTGTGTAGTCCCATTGGTATCCCTTGATTTTTTCCTCCTCAAGATGGAAATACTTGAGCAACTTTCATGAAAGCTAGTGCACTTTTAACTAAATAGTGTCCAGTGCCAGCTGTAAAAAATATTACATGTAATTTGATTTATTTTCCTACTATTTTTTAAATAATGAAACATTTTTTTGTGAGACATGATTTTGGAAAAGCATTAAAAATACCTACTTTCTTTTCAGAATTTCGTTTTTTTTATGTTGATCTATTTTATTTATCCAGTCAATTTTTGATTGATATTCAATTAATATATTCATTTTGATACTTTATTTTGCCAAGTGCATTAGTCACCACTTCCAGGCATAAATTGTAAGATACTTTAAAAATTGACAAGGACCTATGACCTTACTTGTCACAATTACCATTTTCAGGTTACGTAACATTATTTTTGTCAACAGTGTTCTTTGTTAAGATAAATGTGTTTCTAATAAATATACTGTCTTTCCTTTAAGTAATAAGTTGTTTTACTTATTTACGCTGCTTGAATACAATAAACTTAGTAGTAAAATTCAATAAGTAAGAATCTGAGTCATCAGAATGCTTTCCTATCTCCTACCATACTTGCTAAACCTAACTAGGCTTACATGGTATCTTTTCATAAAAGAAAATTTTAGTAGTTATCAAACAGATATAAATTAACACAAAAACATTTTCAAAACGGATCATTTAAAGAAATTATAAACAAATTTCCAGATCTATGCTTCTTTCTCAAGTTTTCTAAACCTCCAATTAGAGTTTTTGTTGATGCTGGAGCTCCATGGGGTAGAGTTTTTCCCCTAAAAACCATAAATTACAACTTGCACAACATTATTCTTCATTGACATAAATAGTTTGTAATTTGTTCTATTCACTGCTTTTTAAACCTTGTCTGTAGCTATTTACAAGACTGTTATACATTAATGAACATTCAGACCATATGCTGTGATCTTATAAAAGAGTAGAAATAAAGGTATGTAACAATAAAATCTCGGAGAGAGAAGGAAAACCATGAGAGAAACAAGATACGGCTAATTGTTTTCTCAAGGGATAATACCTTCTTAGCAAATAATTATCTATGTTTTGTTTAGAAAAATTGTTAAACAATTGATAAGTGCAGTGTTTACAGGCAAGACTCCTCAGAGCTTAGCAAAAATGTAAGTTTGAACACTTTTACAATTTTACTTTACAAATAACATTAAATAAAAGTTACAAAATGAAAAAAATAAATATATTCTGAATTATTTTGTATGTTAAACTATTATTTTTACTTAAATTTTGAAATTTGATATGCAGATGTTCATTTTACATTTGAAAGGGTCTTTCTGAAAAGGTTAATTCTTTTTTCACAGCAAAGGTAAAATGCTGAATAAAGAGACTGGCATGCTGTCTTTTGCCTTCATTTACTATGGTGCTGAGTATGGTGTAGTAGTAGTAGCATGCTGGACTGTGGGCCCATGTGATATTATCACACAAAAAAAATCAAACTCCGAACATTTGGAGTTTGGGTGCATTTATAAGGGTTATGATTGAATCCCTCTTTTCAGTCATACAAGAATTAGTGGTGGGTACTGTTGACTAGTTGAATTTCTTCTAGTCTATCAGTTCAAAATTAGGGACATTTATAGCTGAAAGCCCTTTACGAGAATGTTCAAAAACAGCTAAAACATTTGCTGCTGGTATATTTTTTCAGCTAATTTTCAGTTTTTGTTTCTTGTCACTTGTATTATATTCTTTTAATTTAGTTTCATTGTATTTAACCAATCAGTTGTTATTTTCTACCTTGTCATAATTTTCTGTGTACAATAAAATGTTTTTGTATTGTACATTTTGCTCACTTTCTATTTAACTGCCCCCCAGTGGCACAGAGGTATGTCTGCAGACTTACAATGCTGGAATTTGGGTTTTGATACCCGTGGTGGGCAGAGCACAGATAGCCAATTGTATACCTTTGTGTTTAATAACAAACAAATAAACATCATCTATTTTACTAAATATAGTTATTTTGTATCCATTATTATATTCAATTCTTAAGCCTCTTGTTATTAGTGGGATATGATTACTTTTATCCTTAATATTGTATATTAAGAATATCACAAAGTATGTTAGACATACTCTTTTGATGTCTTGGTTAGAAGTTGGCTTGTGTCTGATTTTAGAGGAGTGAAAATTGACTTTCTGTTTTAAGTTTTCACACATTGTGTTATTCTGTTAGACGTTAGAAAATGCCTCTACAGCTTGGACTTGAAAGAACATATGCACAGTGGTGCCAATCCATTGTCCGAGAACCCACAATCAGTCCAAAAGGATCTCTTCTTGGACTTGTAGTTCTTTCTGTCACTCCATTGGATGACCATTAGGTTTTTGTTCAAGAGCACCCATCAAAGACCCAAGCCTTCTAAAGTTGGCCAACTTAGTCCCTCTGAATTAGAGATGAGTATGCAAGTGACAAATCATTATCAGGATGTGTTTGAACTTGGATGTGTTGAGAACTTCTGTACTATCCATCTTCTGGTATTCATTACACCCATTGCTTGATAGATGTGACTGTGGTGCATGTATAGGAGACACAGCCGTGGGGCAAGATACAGGTTTTACGCCATTCAACAGCTAAGTGGAGTAATTTGCATGCTATAAAGACAAAACTAGAGTTTAGTGGTGATTTCTTTGCTGTGAAAAGACTGGTTGGTATGCTAGAGTTGCTATCTCCAGCTGCATACCACTGTTCAGAACTTGAATGCATACCTTGCATTTAGTCCAGGGGTCTCCAAACCTTTTTGGACAATGGCCGGGAGGTTTGATCTTTTTTAGGCTTTGTGGACTGGAGGGGTTATGGTAAAATTAAGTTGGGATGCAAACATGATCATATTGGCTTTTATTACTTTAAACTCTTTGCGAGCCAGATAAACTGAAGTCGCGGGCCGTAGTTTGGAGACCCCTGATTTAGTCAACTCAGCATTTGCTCTTAAGCCTGGAAAATCCAGCATTGAATACCATTGATTAAGTACTTGGACTCCAATTAGCTTTGTATTTAGGACATCATCTTAGACTCCAATCAGCTTTGTATTTAGGACATCATCTTAGACTCCAATCAGTTTTGTATTTAGGATACCATGTTACAAAGTTTGGAGGAAATTGGACCTAGTAGAAAATGAAGGAATTTACTAACCAAACTTAAGGCTTGGTGTCTTAGGCCCAACAAAAGCTTGTCTGCTATCTTATATTAGAAGATGTACCTCAGCAGTGGTTATGGCATCACATGGATGTCAGGAATAATTTAATCTTTAGAGAATCTATGCACAGAGCTATAAGATTGGAGACTATCATTCCCCTCAAGTTTATATATAAAAGGAAGCTGGAAGCAGTGACTTCATCTTCTGATTGGCTTCTTAAGGCAGCTAAACTTTGGAAACTTCAGGATAAATTAAGATCTGCCCTGCCACACAATTATCAGACATTGTAAGTTACTGAGGTTGTGTTCAGCAAATAGGCAGATGTACATTGAACCTGTGTTGTTGTCTGAGAGTTATGCAGGTTTTCTCTCTGATAGATAAAAGCAGATTATGAGGTTTTGTAGTGAGAAGCTAAGGTAATACACACAGACCCACCTATGCCATGTGTATTCTCAAGATGGGAATCAAGTCACCCAACTGTTCAACAGCAGTGAGAAGATAAGAGACAGGATATGGAAGCTTCTTCTCCATCTAGGTTAATCTATCATAACCTCCATCAAATTTTGCTACTGACCTGGAAAGATATATTAGATTATCTGTAGTTAAAGTTCTGGAGGCTGACTCAGCAGTTTCAAGGCACATGCTAGCTTGGTCTGTGGAATAGGTTTTTTGGAACTTTGAGGAAAGACCATTCACAATTGACCAAGTAGTGCCCAGAAACAGTAAACTGTATGAGTAACTGTTCAAGAAAACATCATAATTCCTGCTTTTGAAACCGAACACTCTTGCAATATTACCTGCTGAAGTACAAGTGTATAAGAGAATGTAGAAATTCCTGCTTTTGTATAGGTTGTGTAGTAATACTAACTAATGTCTAAATGAATGTAAGGTTGTGCCTACCTCCAGTTATTTCTGTGTCATTCTTCGTACCTGGTAAGAATTACACCTTAAAATACTAGAATCTGTTGCCAGGAAGCTAAGAAAGATGAGAGCACTAACACTACATCTTCAATTGTGAAACATGAACTTTGATCAGTAGATGACTTCTGTAATGATGTGTTTCTGTTTGTTTTGACAGATTAATTGCTGGAGGCTTAGAAGGAATGCTGCAGGTTCAATATCTATTCAAAGATAACATGAGTCAGAATATAAAACTTCATGGAATCAATTGTATGAATTTTTTGTCATGTTATTTTCTCTGTGTAATGCACCAGCTTGTTTTAATTGTCTTGTGTAATGTGCATAATATAGTTTACAGTTAAAATGTATTTTCAGTTTGTGACATACTGATATTTGGCCAATTTTACTTTGTAGCAACAAAGATTATACTAGTATTTCATTGTACACAGAAAACAGGACTAAAACCGAAGTCAGAAAAAATTTGCAATCATGCATACACACACATGAAATTTTTTGGCAATACGCAAGGCAGGGATCAAATCTCTATCAATCTTAAGAATACCACACCAACTGAGAACCAGTGAATTTTGCTACTAAGAAAGAATTCTGTTCATTTCTTAGCTTTACTGATGTTTTATGGCAACTTCTCAAAAATAATTACTGTGCTTTCTGCACTAAGTAAAACTGATTCACATTTTAGATGGACTGAAGACTGTGAACAAGTATTCCAGTTACTAAAATACACTATCTAAAAGTATAATAGTATCTTAATGCATGGCACTGCAAACAAGGCTTTTTTTCTCATCAAATTAGCCAGAAATGCAACATATAGAGTCATGGTTGAAATGCTCTTTATATTAGTCAGTTACAATATTTATTATCTTGAAGCATGCTCTATTGATTTTGGTCAGTAGTTTCTGTGGTGTTAAATTACAATAAGAATTACAGTAATTGTTTGTAAATCTTTCTTTACTGATCCTGTACTGTGGGTTTTCAACAAGAAAAAATTAAGTAACATCTCAACTAGACACCTTGCACACCACACACCACTGGTGAGAAGGCCCTTTTCTCAATACCAGAGGTCATGAAGCCATATGAGAATGCAACACACACATTTTTGGTCAAAATACTATTTATATCAGTAATTCACAATATACAAATTATTCTGGTGTTTGACACCTTTTGTCATCAAACCATAATATATTCTTTAGTAATTGGTGACATTATATCACAATAAGCTTGAGTTACTTTTGTTACCCTCACCCCTGGGTATTGTACACAAGCTGGGAAGTCAGTATGGGACAGTCCTCCCCAAATTTGGTCCGGATTCAACTCCAGGTTCTGGATCACTTTGAAGCATTTTTATATAACAAGGAGGTAGAGCATTTTCACAGTTTGGGATTAAAAACTCTATAAAGAGTAATTGGATTTGTGCCAAATTTCATGGGCACATTAACTCTATCGTGATAGGTCACATGTCAAAGGCCATGTCATCACATTTTTTGACTCACATTCAAAAATTTATTAAACTCCTATTTTATTAATTTATATCAATA
>NW_013669155.1:104267-107815 GCF_000517525.1 Limulus polyphemus
AAAATGTTGTAGGCTAGGTTTTTTTTTTCATTGTTGTTGTTGTTGTATTCTGTTTTTACCAGAGGGAGTGTTGGTGTCACGTGATGAGCATGTAGCTTAATATCTAAAATTTTCTTGAATATTTAGGAAATGAGTTGAAAGTATAAATATGTGATTTTAGGTTAGAGTGGGTTGTTAATTGATTAGTGAGACTGCTACAATTATTAATTTATTACTGAGTCAGTGACTGCGTTAATTACTTTCTCTGTTACTTGTTTAGTTAATTCAGTTCTTTTAAATTTTGATCGTGTGTTTCAATGGAGTAGTAGAGATACGAGGGAAGGTAACAAGATAAAGCCTGTGGTTAGTTATATGGAACTTGTACAACATATAGAACTTTAAATATAAGAAAAGAAATACCTGCATTATCATTTAGTGGGCTGAGCTGTTCATTATATTATTGCTGAATAATATATAAAAAAACACCCAACAAAGGAACCATTATGTCATTACATGGAAATGTACGGAAGAAGATTTCATAAACGGACATAACAATTTTGATTAAATTATCTAAATTAAATTCTAGTAGATTCATACATTTTTAAGCCATTGGTTGAACATTTTTCTAGTTATGATTATTTTTGTTTATACAGAATAGATATTAAAAATTGTTGTTCTTAGGAAAATAAAAAAAATTTGGTATATTGTTTTACTAGGAGCTAAGATATTTCCAAAAATAAAAAATTAATTTTTTTATTTTGTTCGTCATCTGAAAATAATATTCTGAAATGCTTTACTATAGGTGGAGAAATTCTTTCCTGTTTTCTCTTGTCTTTGGTCTCCCTTCTATGGCAGTTATGATGTATTTTATGGGAATACGTATGTCAACTGGAAAACATGACATATGCTGTCTTATACCAGGGTTGTCAACAGAGAATCTGTTTCTATGGATCCTAGCCACTCCTGTCCAGGTATAAATTTTATATTGTTGTACAAACTTCTTTATTTTCTAAAACACAGTAACACATTTTATATAAAAGATTATCAAAGCTTGAAGTTATACTATCATGTCAAATTTACATGAACATCTTTTTACTTACAATGACCCAGTGGTCAGCTTGCCAGTTTGTTACTCTGTGGGTCCATCCTTCATGTCTCGTTACTGTAGAAATAAAATGTATGCTCATTGCTTTGGGGCCATGGATGGATTGTAAAAAGTAACAATTAAATCCCATTTTTGGTCTGATAAGAGTAGCCCAAGAATTGGCAGCAAGTGTTTTCACCGGCTGCCTACCCTATAGTCTACTAGTTCAAAATTATGGAAAACTGTTAATATGAGTGCCTACTGGGTTGTTTTTTTAAGTATATTAAATATCTTGCATATTATCCTGTATTCCAGTTTTCAGCTGTATGTTTGAGTTTTAAGAATGTAAAACATAAATAAGAAATTTACAAGTTATTTGTTACAATGTATTAAAAATCAGACAATTCATGCAAAAATCAAGGGAAGTAATATAATATCTTGGTTTTATTTAGTGATAGTTCATATAATATCTTGGTTTTATTTAGTGATAGTTTATATAATATCTTGGTTTTATTTAGGGATAGTTCATATAATATCTTGGTTTTATTTGGTGATAGTTTATATAATATCTTGGTTTTATTTGGTGATAGTTTATATAATATCTTGGTTTTATTTAGTGATAGTTTATATAATATCTTGGTTTTATTTAGTGATAGTTTATATAATATCTTGGTTTTATTTAGTGATAGTTTATATAATATTTTGGTTTTATTTAATGATAGTTTATAACAATGTACATTGTTACCCGATGAAGGCTCCGGTAAGAGGGCCAAAAGCTTGCAAGTAAAAGTATTTTGATGTAAAGAAAAGTCTGTGTATAATTCTACTTATTAATATTACCTTTAACCCTTTCCTAATGGTCAACTTACATCACAGCACTTAGGTTAAAATGGTCTCATTCAAGAGACATATTTTACCAAATTTTAAAAACCTAATTATTGTTCTTTGTTACAGAAATGAAGTGTGTATTGTGTGTAAAATGAAGAATTTTAGTAATTTGATAATTTCAACTTAACCAGTATTAACCACTACTGTATCAGAATGGATTGAAGTATTTAATACTGTTGCATTTTAGAGGTTAATTTATTATTACAAAAAATAACCCTGCCAAAGTGCAGAAATCAGTAAAATAAGTACTAAAAACTAAGTGAGGTTTACACTTGAAACATCTGTACATTGTTACTTGATGATTTACTGTTTGTGCTTTTGTTTGGGAGAAGTCACCTCTTTCCTTTTTCAACATTATTGTAAAAATCACAACAATACTGTATTATGTGTACTATAGATAAATATATGATAAATGGAACAAACTTTAAGTGAAAGCTTGTAATATTAAAACAGATTTTAAAGATGATATTAATTCAACAAATAAGGTGAATGAAAAGAGGAAGAAAAAAGTGATAAAAATAGTAATAAAGAAAGGGAATTTGACTAGTGAAATGATTTGAAACACGTGTGAATCATTAAATGTTTAGTTATTTCATCTGCCTGTTTTGATACAAATTTTTTCTCTTGACAGACATTAGCTAGTGTTGTTTAAGTCAAATGTGGAAAAAGTCATCAGCTATATGTGACCTTTCTTGTAAAATGCTGTCCTATAGATTAGTTAGTCAGTAAGCGAGTATTTCAAACCCCTGTTACCTAGTCAACGGACTCTGTTCATTATTTAGATGTGCATAATTCTGACATATTACACAACATATTAAAAATTGAGTTGTATAGGTAAAGTCTGTAACAAAAGCATTGTTAGTGTGAAAAAATGCCAAGTTACAAAAAGAGCCCAGTCATATAAAGTGGAGATACCAGACACACAAACCAAGTTAGAAGAAACAATTAAGGCAACTTTGTAACCTAATGTTACTTTTATGATCAGTAGTAGTGTTAACATTATAGTAAAAGTAATAATATAACACAAGGTAGGTGCCTCAAGTGTTTCATCTAACTTGGCTTGTCTGTCTGATATCTACTTTATATACCTGGGCTGTTTTTCTTATAGATGTTACTTCTTTTTTTCACTTGCAAAGTTAATAGAGAATTTTCTGAACTGTGTGACCAGCACTGTTGGTTTCTTGACTTTGTGTTCAGTGCTGCTAGTTTTCTGGACTGTGTGACCAGCACTGCTGCTTTTCTGGACTGTGTGACCAGCGCTGCTGCTTTTCTGGACTGTGTGACCAGCGCTGCTGCTTTTCTGGACTGTGTGACCAGCGCTGCTGCTTTTCTGGACTGTGTGACCAGCTGCTGCTGCTTTTCTGGACTGTGTGACCAGCGCTGCTGCTTTTCTGGGCTTTGTGTTAAGTGCTGCTGTTTTTCTGGGCTTTGTGTTCAGCGCTGCTGGTTTTCTGGGCTTTGTGTTAAGTGCTGCTGTTTTTCTGGGCTTTGTGTTAAGTGCTGCTGTTTTTCTGGGCTTTGTGTTAAGTGCTGCTGATTTTCTGGGCTTTGTGTTAAGTGCTGCTGATTTTCTGGGCTTTGTGTTAAGCGCTGCTGG
>NW_013669155.1:108703-109886 GCF_000517525.1 Limulus polyphemus
TCTATGTAAAAACCTTGATAATATTTTAACATCAATGTAAAAATCCTTGATAGTATTTTAACATCTATGTAAAAACCTTGATAATATTTTAACATCAATGTAAAAATCCTTGATAGTATTTTAACATCAGTGTAAAAACCTTGACAGTATTTTAACATCTTTATATCAATGTAAAAAACTTAAGATGAATGGTCAAGAAAGGTATTTTTTACAGTGTCTGAACTTTTTGTCAGTCTCGTGTATCTTCATTAAAAAGTGTTAAGAATAACAAATATACCATTTTTTGTGAGAAAAACTTAACACAGTTTTGTAAAGTGTCTAAGCATATCAAACAATTAGACTTTCTAAGATAAACTTGTATTACTTAAGTATTTAGATTCATAGTTATGTCATTTTTTGTGTGATTGGTAGTTTTTATTTTTGAAATTGACTTTTATTTTATACATAGTTCATAGGAGGACGATATTTTTACGTCCATGCCTTGAAAGCCATAAAACACAGAATGGCAAACATGGATGTACTTATTATGCTGGCCACAAATATTGCCTACTTCTATAGCGTAGCAGTTCTGATTTACTTCATGATAGATGGAGCTGATCACAGTCCAAAAACATTTTTTGAGACTCCACCAATGCTGTTGGTGTTTATTTCACTTGGACGATGGTTGGAACACATAGCAAAAGTATGTGATACTAAAAGTATTGAAACATGAATAAAAAAATTGTCCATTAATTAAAGAAATTACATATTTTTTAATTCGTATTTGTAAAATAGATAATTTTTTGCTGCAAATCATTTTTAAGGGGGGGGGGATCAGTGTCATTGTTTTCCTAGTAACAGTTTTTGTCATTCTAATAATTATTAAAAAAATTATATTGTTTCAGAATTCTTCATAGAGATAGTTAGAATTTAAGTTAGTTTTTTATGTAACCATAAATACAAGATTTTATTTTATCTTTTTGAACTGTTGAATGTAAACATGATAATTAATTGGGTACATAATTAGAGTACTGTAATGTTACTTCTGGGAACTTTTAACTCGCTATCAATACATTTAAAACTTCTGGGAACTTTTAACTCGCTATCAATACATTTAAAACTTCTGGGAACTTTTAACTCGCTATCAATACATTTAAAACTTCTGGGAACTTTTAACTCGCTATCAATACATTTAAAACTTCTG
>NW_013669155.1:110033-118730 GCF_000517525.1 Limulus polyphemus
CTTCTGGGAACTTTTAACTCGCTATCAATACATTTAAAACTTCTGGGAACTTTTAACTCGCTATCAATACATTTAAAACTTCTGGGAACTTTTAACTCGCTATCAATACATTTAAAACTTCTGGGAACTTTTAACTCGCTATCAATACATTTAAAACTTAAAAAAAAATCAAATCTATTTTTTCCTTCTGAAATTGTATTAAACTACTTTTTATAATTTTATCACTAGGGTAAGACTTCTGAGGCTCTGGCAAAACTTATTTCGCTACAAGCAACAGAAGCTACACTTGTCGATGTAGACTCTGATTGTCAGATTATATCCGAAAAACAAATTGATGTGGAGCTTGTTCAACGTGGGGATATTTTAAAGGTTAGAAACTTTGTTATAAACAGTTCATTAAGAACTTCACTTAGATAGTAGTGTGGAACATAATAACTATGAATTACCTTCTTTTGATGTATGCTTAGGTGTATATCAGAAATAAAAAAAATAAAAAAACATATTTACTGGGTATCCTCTCTTGGCAGATCTTGCATTGTGACTTCTCAAAATATTTATTGCACTGTTGTAGTGATTTGTTAACTAGATTGATACAAAGGAGCTAATGAGTTGGGTTAACCCTTAAATGGAGTTGGCAGTCTACGCTAAAGTACTTTAATTTAAAACAGAAATGCTTTCATCATCAAACTTGTTACAAGATAAGGCCTAAAGATGAACTAACTTTGTTTAATAACATAGGATGTTTCATGCATCTAAGCTTATAGGTTTTTCAAAACATTAAATTAGGTAGTTTGTTTCCTGTTTAAATTTTAAAAAAAGAAATAACTGAGGGAATGAATCATTATGGTTTATTCGAATTAAATGTGGCTCCTGACTTTTTCTTTGCCTACTATGACAGTTAGCTCAAACACAGATTTTATGTTGCTAATGAACAAAACAACATAATGTACATATCTGAAGTATCGAAAACCTGTTGCCTTGATTTTTAAGATATGTCACATTGTTTTAGAAATGAAAGTGAAGCATTACTGGCATTTCAATAAGAGAAATAATGCTGTCACTTGTATTTGCTGTCAATCTCCTGGTGGGACAGCAGTAAGTTTATAAACTTACAATGATAAAATCTGGGGTTTGATCCCAATTGTGGACACAACAGATAGCACAACATGACTTTGCCCTAAAACAAACAAACAAAAACTATTTGCTGCCATATTGGTATTTGTCCTACCTGTTAAGAATAACTATGATATGACTGTGAGGGCAGAGCAATTGTGTAATGTTGGAAAGGTCACTTGGGGTCCAAATAAAAACCTGCAGTTTTTTTCACTTTGAAGGCCTATAAAATGAATCTTGTTTGGAGTGTGATGACAGTGTATTTCTGGTTATAAAGGTTCTTGTTGCTAACAGTTAATAGATTTATTCTTTTGGTTAATTGTTAATTCACTTCAAGGAAGGTACTGTTAATATTATTTCCTGGAACAATAAAGTATCTTGAATCCAAGTATACACAAACAAATGCTGAATCTAAAACCTATTAACATTTTTTTTTATAAGGTTATTTATAATGCTGCTATTTAAAGATATCTGAAATACAACCCTTTCAAATCATGCTTAATACACTTTTATAATATTGATGTTTAGATGAGCTATATACTGTTACAAGATTGTACCTAATACCACTAAGTTACACAGTTTTGGTTTAAACTGTTTAAAGAAATGTTTCATTAATAAAAACAGTTTTGGCTATTGTCATTGATTTCATGATTTTCTTTCCAAAATCAAAAATTTTCTTTGTGTGTTAATTAAATATTATATTTACGAATGCTTATTTTTAAATAATTGAAAACTGTCTATCTAACTAACGTATGTCTAGGTGAGAAATAACGTTAAAGTGGCAGGGACAAAGAAGCAACAATGCTAAGAGCAGTTTAATTAGTTTTCTATATAATTCTTTGTGCCAATTTTAAAATAATAGTTTTTCAATTGGTTATGAACATGTAACTGAACTAAGTAATATTGGCTGAGAAATTGCAACTCGGTTGTAAAAAGTGGGTGTGGCATCTTTCAAGAGTTCAGACAAATTTATTTCCCTTTCTCCGAACATTCCCTAGGGAACTGGAAAGAAAAATGTGTCAACAGAGCAATTAACCTAGATTCTTTCTATATATGGAAGTTTAACATGAGTCAATAATTATTCAAACTACAAATACACAAATTTACCATTTTCTGAACTTGCACAGCATGAGAGAATAAAACAAAATTTGTAAGAATTTTTCTGTAAGGTTTCTTTTGAAATAAAGGAATTAAGACTTCAATAATATAAACTTTGAACTATGTTGTAAATTTTAATGCTGATTTCTTTGAGAAACATTAATCATAAAATAGCTTAATTAAATTTTAAACCTAACTAAGTAAAATCTTGTGACATGCACAGAAAAGGGTTATTGTAAGAAAGGAGTTAAACAGATAAATCGCATCCTCTCCTGTTTTTGTTCTTACAACAAGAACCACTGAACATTTGGGAACAGTCCCTTTGGCTTCAGTCTAGTCCTGGCTTACTGGAATTCTGGAAAGTAAAACTGTAAAGTTTATTCACACTAATATGGATGATATAAAGGTCTTGATTGCTTCTTACCATCTTGGGTATATGTCCTTACTGGAGATGTTTTTCAAACCTGCTGATATCTTAATCATTCAGCAGTTTTCATTAATAAGGAAGGACAAGTTTCATGGAAGAGTAACATTGCAGGTTGATCAACACACACACACTTCTACATCATTCACTGCAACTCTGAAGTCATTATCATCCATGTCTCCATTTCTCAAATCATTAGACATATAGTGATCTCTCTATCATTTGGAGTATTTAAATAAACGCAATTTACTCCAGAGTGGTGATAATATTGATGGGAGGAGTTGATTTTGGGAGGTTTGCTCTTGGATCTTTTCTATTTTAAATACTGAAGAATATACTTATGTCCATCCTCTGATCAAGGCACTTACTGCTATTGATCTATCTCTTTCCATTCTTTCTTTAGAAGGTAGACAATGAACATTTTCCCCCATTTTTTTAAGAAAAAGATTGTCCACAGTCAATGCTGATCAACTTGTGTACAATGATAAGAATTGGAAAAAAACCAGTCGTTCCACCACCAAACCTTCAAAATTGGTCCTACCATCATTAATTTACTCACTGTTAATGAATGCAACTTTCATCCCTAAACTCTCAACTTCAAGGGGTACAACGAAGTTGAAAAAAAAACCTGGAATTTCTGCAAATACCCCTATTCTGTCCAGCTTCATAACTTTTCAGTAGATTGCAGCCTAAGTCCATTAGAGCCAAAAAGAATTTCGAATTAGGTTCATGTTCAGCATCTCAGTTCCAAGGTCATCTAGGACAAGATTCAGAAGGTGAATGGGAAGTGTGTATCATATCTCTCTTCAATCTTACAACCAAATGGCCAAAAAATTATGACTTCTAGACAATTACTGATGCTGTCATTCTAGCACATTCACCTCATTTCTTGACTTTTTGGCCTTCAAATCACTGGCCAAAAGAATTATTTTTTCTTCTCGTAATGATTGTCTCAAGGACTACAACAGAGCTTTCACTCTGGTGGAACTTAGAATGGCTCTGTATTGATCTGACCAGATGATATCCATTTTGAGATGTTATGCCATTTCTCTGTTTCTGTGGGTCATCTTCTAATTGTTGTCAGCTAGATTTAGCAGGAAGAGTCATTTTCCTAATTTCTGGCATTGGGCAATTTTCATACATTTTTCAAAGTCTAAGAAGGATCTCAGATTTCTTTCTCATTATAGATCCAATACAGTAACCAACTAACTAGCTATGTGAAGAAGATGATTAATGCTAATTTTGTTTGGTTCCTTAAATCAAGCAACATCTTTAACATTTAATGTAATTTTCTCAGGCAGCAATCCACATTAAACCAATTGATTCAACTTGAAACTCAATCAGGGAAGCCATTCTCAAGAGTGAACATCTTGTTTTAATACTTTTTTTAATTTTGAGAAGGCTTATGACACCATGTAAAGGTTCAATATTTTACAGTATCTACATTTTAATGGTTGCATAGCTATTTGCCCATGTTTGTAGCAATGAAGTCATTTTGAGTCCATGTGAGATCGTTAATATTCCAGTCCTTATGCAGAAGCTTTGAGTACCTCAGGGCTGTGTATTGTGTCTCACAGATTTCAACCCAAAGATCAGTACCATCATTAAACTTTATCCAACAGTTGTAGACAGCCTCTATGTCAATGAATTTGAGATTTCCTTTCAGTCATTGAAAATAAAGTATATTGAGCAGCAGCTCCAATGCTCCAAATTGTCCTCAATAAACTGTTGAGTAAATGATTACAAATAGTTGTAAATGTTCATCATCTAAAACTATTTGTATGCATTCTTGACTATTGCATAGTGACTCCAAGTTCCATCTAAGAGGTGCCTGGGTTTCTCTTCTGACTTCTCTTTGACAATAAACTAACTTTTATTCCACACATGAAGCACTCAGAGGCAAGTTACAAAGACAATGAACATCCTCTGTGTTCTTTCTTCCACTTCTTGGGGAGTGGATAGATTTCCCAGATTTATTTTGTCTTCATTTGATCTAATTTCCAGGCCTATACCTCAGCCAGAAAACCTGCATCAAAGATTTTAGACCTTGTGCATCATCAGGAACGGAACCTTGGCTCTACCGTCAGTTTCCACATTTCTCCAGTCCAGAATCTGTACACAGTATTATTAACCTGGACTGGGCATAGTTAGTTTGTCAAGACTAGCATCACATCATTGTTTTGTTTGACAGCCTCTGACAGATCTATACACTTATGAATGTGCCACCTTCTCTCATTTTTCCTGGATTATTCTGACATCTTATTGATTCTTTGTTTATTTGTAACCTTAATTGGAATGAACATCAAAATATTGATGGATTATTAATATTTACATATACATCATGTGAAGTGACAGCAATCATTGGTTGATGTTTACATCAAAGGTCTAATATTATAAATAGGTCATTAATTTATTGAGCAATTGCTCTGATCCCTAAATAATGTTTAGTCAGGATGAGTGAAAAATGTTCAGGAAACTACTGCTGAGAATAAACTCGACATCTAAAGTTTGAAATGTTTTATTATGACTTTGGAAAATGATATTTTGTAGAACAGGATGAGTAAACATTTTATGTCACTTACCTTGCAGTGTTAATAGTCATTCCAAAGATTTTCAAGCCCTGTGCATGAAAATATCAGGGAAACAATTTTGATGTATTTTAGTGCTCATGTTACTAAATAAAGAAGATGGAAAACACCTAATATGCCTTCATATTCCAAATAGAAAAAGCTTTTTGTTGTTACCTAAAATGCTTTGTATCAGAAAAAAATAACTTTGAAAGATGGTATTGTGTCATTCTGATAGGTGATTGATTCACTTGTAAATGTAAAGCTTTCTGTGATGGTGTTTACTTGTGTGCTACATTATAAATCTGTAATAATATATGAATAAATGTACTTTGTTAAATTTCAAATTTCACTAGGTACATGTGCTTATTAATCTTGGATTGAAACAAAAAGTATATTATGTAATTGCTGTCTTGACTCAGTATGAATTTAAGAAGAACAGTGTTATTTATGACAACTAGTGTTTTTATCATGGTGTTTGAATTTCAGGTAGTTCCCGGTGAAAAAATACCAGTTGATGGCAGAGTTACCTTTGGAAATTCAATGGCAGATGAATCACTTATTACGGGGGAATCTCTACCTGTAGCCAAACGTCCAGGTTCTCAGGTTATTGGAGGTTCTATCAACCAAAATGGAATGCTACTTATCAGTGCTACCCATATAGGGAAAGACACAACATTAGCCCAGATTGTGAAACTGGTTGAAGAAGCACAGACCTCAAAGGTACATAATAATTTTAAGTTTGTTATTTTAACTCTTAGATACCCAGTAATGTAAATAATGTATAAATTGGATAAGCAAAAAAAAAAATATGATACATTGACACAACCAATTTCTTTAACAACTGTAAACCCCCCAATTAGACCACCTGTAACTCTTCTTTTTTCAAGAGAAAAATTCCAGGGATCACATTAGTAGCCCTTCTCTGATCCCTTTCCAATTCAACGTCCTTCTTAAGGTAAGAAGCTTATTAAAACTGAACACAGTACTCTAGATGTGACTTATCCAATGACTTACACAATGAAATTATAACTTATTTAGCCTTCTATTTCTGTAGACACAACCTAAAATTTTATTTATCCTGTCATTAGTAATGGCACATTGCTTGGACGGCTTTAGAGACTGAGCAATTAGAACACCAAGATCTTTTTTCTTCCATAACATTGTTAAGGTAATTCCCATCAAAATTATACTCATAATTTAAGTTATGATATCTCACTATTACCTTGCAATTATTATAATTAAAATCCATCTGTCATTTATTTGCCGAACTCACCAAGTAATGAAACTTCTTTGGTAAAGAAGCATCATCCTCTTCACAGCCAGCAACACCCAAAACCTAAATATCACCAGCAAATTTAATTAATTTACTGATCATTCCTTCATTTATGTCACTGATGTAAATCAAAAAGAAAAAAGGTCTTAACAATGAGCCCTGGGGTACCCAACTTGACAGAACTCCATTTATAAACGACCCTCTGCTTTCTTCCATCCAGCCAGTTTTCTATCCAATGAGACAACCTATCCCCCCAAAACCTACATAGACACTTTTTTAACAATCCTTTTATGTGATACCTTGCCAAATGGTTTCTGAAAAATCCAGATACACAAAGTCCATACATAAGTCATCAAGCAGTAACTTCTTTAAAGAATGTCAAAAGATCAGTAAGGTTATCCAACAAAAATCTTCAACTTTGTTAAATGATTTTGCAAAGCATCTTTCATCAGACTTTCAAAAACTTTTCTCACCACTGATGATGACTAATATGTCTATAATTACTGGGGGTAATTTTTAACACATCCTTAGAAAAGAGGAGTAATATTAGCCAACTTCCAATCAACTGGTACCTGACCACTATTCAATGGTAACAAGTGGCTCACCTATCCAATCACTTCAAAATTCTAGGGGAAATATTAACTGACCAAGAAGTTTTACTATTCTTTATACTTTCCAGTTTTTACTTAACAAACTTAGGATTAATTTAATCATCTTGTTCAGTCTTGCTTTCATCTGGCAACTGCTCAGGATAAGGAATATTGCTTAAATCTTCATTATTGTAAGTTGAAAAAAAAGTAAAGTTTAACCATCATCATCAAATATGAGCCTTTCTATATCATCTCTCTAAAGTCTTACTCTCATCCTAAAATTTTGCTTACACTTAATATATTTAACTCTTTCTATACATGCATCCTTTTCTGTGCATGTCACAAGGTTTTACTGAGTTATATTCAAAATTTAATTAAACTCATTTATTATCATGATATATGAATAAAATTGGCAACAAAACATAGCTAATAATTCATATTTTAATATAAGTTTTAAATTCGTAACTTATCAGGCAATATTTAAAACAAATCCTCAGTTCCCTTAATATGAGAATTTTGACATTTGTTCTCTTGGTATCCCCTTTTCTCTAATTTATTTATTACCCCTCCAAGAAGTACGAAATTTAGTGTATATTACTCGTTATAACATTGTTATTACTTGGGCAAATAATATTTTTATAGCCTTCAATCTTATTTAGTTACAGGGCCATAAAATAAAAAATTAGAACCATCTTGCCATGTCCACCTGTCACATCCTCTCTTTCAGAAATTGCCAGTAGTTCTCTCTGACATTTAACACTGTATTATTTATAACCAATAGAAAACCAAAGTTTAATCTGTCAAATGTATTTTATGTTATATTGTTTTCTGTACAGAGAATTGTTTATTTCTCTTCCAGTTCAAACTTTATTTTCATAGGAAACACGTCGACAAGCGTAGCTGAATGTTTAATAGCTCTTATCACATAGGTAGAAAGCCAGAAAAATTACGATAGTTAAAGAACATTGTATGCTTTTTACTTGTTATTATTCTGTGTTATTAGGTGCATTATTTAATTAAATAAAAAATTATTTAGTGCAGTGGTACCAGTAGTATATAGAAAAAAAAAAAGTAGGGTTAAGTTTCATCAACAGTTGACAGCAAAACAGTTTCATGTATATTCTTTATTTATGATTATAAAAATACTAAAATGTAAAAAAATAGGAACTTTTTAGGTTAGATAAGGACAGACTAGATAAATAAAGAAAAAATAAATCAATAAAATTTTCACAAGGTAACCTTGTCGGCAGTTTATGAGTAGCCCATGCATTATATAATTCGATAGGGTAACGTGAGCTACACATTTGCCAAGTTATTTACAACTTGTGTGATGGGAATAATAGTTAGACACAGTTCAAAGGACAATAAAACAATAAAATTTAAGTAGAAACAGATGTATACTGTTACATGTTTTTAGCTATTTAGGATAAACAAATTTAGTTTCATGTTGGAATCTGAATTTCTCTTTCAGCACAAGCTTCGTTCCCATGGGAAACACATCGATTAGCTTGGATGAATTTGTAATGACTTTTGTCCCATAGTTAGAAAGGCAGAAAAATTATGATAGTTATGGGACATTGTAGGCTTTTTGCACGTTATTATTCTATGTTCTTTGGTGCATTAATTAAT
>NW_013669156.1:0-3118 GCF_000517525.1 Limulus polyphemus
TACTGTAAACATTTTCTATTCTATCTCTGTGTTTCTACTGTAAACATTTTCTATTCTATCTCTATGTTTCTACTGTAAACATTTCTATTCTATCTCTATGTTTCTATTGTAAACATTTTCTATTCGATCTCTATGTTTCTACTGTAAACATTTTCTATTCTATCTCTGTGTTTCTACTGTAAACATTTTCTATTCTATCTCTGTGTTTCTACTGTAAACATTTTCTATCCTTCCTTTCTTATAATACTTAAACTAAGAATTAAGTAAAAGTTTGAGAAATTTATTTAAGCTTTTTCATAAAATGTTTGAATGTTGATTTGTATTACTGCTTAGTGTTACTTCTCGGTTAAGTTTATCATACTGTGCATTACAATATACACTTTTAAAGTTTGGAGATGGCTTGAGTGGATAATGTTTTTACAAGTTTAACATAGTAACAAATGTTCAATATTACGTCAATATTTTGTCATCATGAATTACGGTCCCCAATATCTGACATACGCAGTTCAGCCAGTCAACGTCAAAAAACATTTACATTGGCCTATCACATCCCGTACAACCAAACCTATGTAAGAACACTTACCGTACCCAGCACTCTATACACAAATCAACTTAGCACGTTACACAAAAATCAGCCAATCAAGGTGAAGCACTTTACTTAAATAGCACACAACCAAATAAGCATCAGAACATTTCTTTACAAGCACTTTACGTACACAATCAGTCAATCAATATACAAAAACTACTTACCAACCACACCACATAACAACAAGTACTGTACCTAACATGTGCATCCTACACTCGAATCAGCCGATAAAGATAAAAATCACAGTCATTAGTTTCTTAGCACACCCGATACAATCAAATCTACGTGAAAAACATTTCTGCGCTCGACTCGCAACCTGAGAGTCGCAGATTCGAATCCCCGTCACACCAAACATGCTCGCCCTTTCAGCCGTGGGAGCGTTATAATATTACGGTCAATTCCACTCTTCGTTGGTAAAAAAGTGGCCCTGTCTTCCCTCTAGTCTTACACTGCTAAATTAGGGACGGCTAACGCAGGTAACCCTCGTGTAGTTTTGCGCAAAATTCAAAACAAGCCTGACCTAGCCAAAAACATTACTGTGCCTATCAATGACGGACTGGCTAAAAATTATTTATATATCGTAAGAATTCTCTAGTTATAGATGGATCAGCTCCCAAGTCCTATAATTACTTGAACACAAATTTAAATTATTTACAGAATACACTTTCATGATTGTGATGTAGGAGACATTCCAATATCACTACATCAGCAAGGAATGTAATAAAGTTAGGGTAAGCTGACACAGTTATTATGTCAACTGGCTTAATGTTTGTTAAACAACGTGTCAAGGTTATCATGTATTATCATCTTATCCTTACAATAGTCAGTCATCTCTGGTGTATATGTTGACTCCCAGAAGTCATATGATGTCAGAAAACGTGACGTAAGACACCTGTTTCAAGCACGTTGTGATGCAAAATCCCAGCTTTAATCTCTGATTACAACATGCGAATGAACAAACCAAAAAAAAAAACTAATAAAAACAATAAAACTCAGATAACTTGAGACCATAAGCTAAATTCTGAACTAACGTTAACAGTTTTAGTAATCATATCGAAATTGTAGACAAAAAATGAAGATTCACATATTCACGTAATATTTATTTCAAATTATGTGTTTTTAAACTTCTCATTTTTAGTATTAACTTATAAGTACACACGAATTACTTTATGTGTATTCCTGATATTTGCTATTATAGTTCTTTGTATTAATTTTTAAGAAGGATTTTTAGATTATTTTCTACGTATTCCTGATACCTAATACTATAGTTCTGTGTATCCGTCTGTAACTATAGGTTGGTACTGTTTTTTACAAGTCTGTTGGTACTGTTTTTTACAAGTCTGATTGTACTGTGTTTTACAAGTCTGATTGTACTGTGTTTTACAAGTCTGTTGGTACTGTTTTTTACAAGTCTGATTGTACTGTGTTTTACAAGTCTGTTGGTACTGTGTTTTACAAGTCTGTTGGTACTGTGTTTTACAAGTCTGTTGGTACTGTTTTTTACAAGTCTGTTAGTACTGTTTTTTACAAGTCTGTTGGTACTGTTTTTTACAAGTCTGTTGGTATTGTTTTTTACAAGTCTGATGGTACTGTTTTTTACAAGTTTGATGATATTGTTTTTTACAAGTTTGATGATACTGTTTTTTACAAGTCTGATTGTACTGTGTTTTAAAAGTCTGTTGGTACTGTTTTTTACCAGTACCAACAGACTTGTAAAACACAGTACCAACAGACTTTAAAAACAGTACTAACGGACTTCTAAGAAACAGTATCATCAGACTTGTAAAAAACAGTATCATCAAACTTGTAAAAAACAGTACCATCAGACTTGTAAAAAACAGTACCAACAGACTTGTAAAACACAGTACCAACAGACTTGTAAAACACAGTACCAACAGACTTGTAAAACACAGTACAATCAGACTTGTAAAAAACAGTATCATCAAACTTGTAAAAAACAGTACCATCAGACTTGTAAAAAACATACCAACAGACTTGTAAAAAACAGTACCATCAGACTTGTAAAAACAAGTCTGTTAGTACTGTGTTTTACAAGTCTGTTAGTACTGTTTTTTACAAGTCTGATGATACTGTTTTTTACAAGTCTGATGGTACTGTTTTGTACAAGTCTGTTGGTACTGTGTTTTGCAAGTCTGTTAGTACTATTTTTTACAAGTCTGTTGGTACTGTTTTTTACAAGTCTGTTGGTACTGTTTTTTAGAAGTCTGATGATACTGTTTTTTACAAGTCTGATCTAAAACTATTTTGATGATTTTATTCATGTAATCTGAAGAACGTATATTCAGCTGCTGTCAAAAATACTTCCAATTTCATGGAAAGTTCTCCAGGACCACGTGAAGAATCCACATCATTTCTAAGGTAAGGAAAAAATAATCTATCTCGTGAGAGTGTCCTGAATTTGATTAGTTACAACTTTTTTCTGAAGTGTTATTTTCATTAGAACGTTTTGTGAACTCGGTTGTTGTTTTAAGCAAAGCATTCTCTGCACAATTCAATATGTTAATATTGTTA
>NW_013669156.1:4128-5758 GCF_000517525.1 Limulus polyphemus
AAGTCTTGTTATCATGATCTCACATTTCCACACTTTCATAAAAAGTATTTAAATGCAGTATAGAAGTTCCTGTAAAATCAATTCAATCTTTTTTATTTATATCTCATACTTAGTTTTCAAGCATTTAGCAAAACGTATAATGCTGATAGATAAGCGTTAATTATCCTATAAAAACGACGTGCAACATTACGAAATTTTCTTAGCTTTAAGAATTAATTTCACACATTTTCCATAAGACTTTCAAAAACTCATATGTATTCACGCTATAAAAGGTATAGAAAAACACTTTCTTAGAAAAATATAAAATAAAACAACACCAAGCTATGTTACGTCACTTGACAACACTTGTTACAAAATAGTGCCGGAGTGCAGGGGTAGAGAAGTGTACTTATATCATAAACTATACATTTACGTTCTTTGTCTGTGGTTCTGTTTTAAATAGTCATGCTCATCCTTGATCTTTCGTAAACATAACCGTCATCTTTATGATAGATGCCAGTCTGGGCAGTTTTTGTCTTCTCACTCGTCTGTTATTTTTTGTTAACCATCAAGGTTGTCGATCCGATAGTCACATGGCTGAATATAGGTGTTGCAAGTTTTTGTTTATCATTGACAAGATTACAGTGGTAGTAAGCCAGACGAGGATATAAATAAATTTAGAATTAATTAAAGATTTACTAACCTGACATTAAAAAAAGCTTCTGAATCATCCCCACGATTTCCATAGACAATTCTGGGAATCACGGTCACTAATGAGTGGTTCTAAACTTTTTAAATAGAGCACTTAACATTTATTCTACAGAGTTATAAAAGTGCTAAGATAATGATTTAATTATTTCAAAATATTTGGAAAATCAACTACAAGAGGTGTATTTATCGTAAACCATTGTCGTTTTCATCCGACTTCAACTTTTGTCTTAAGTGCAAAGCCACGAACTTATTTAAGAAACTAAACAATGTAAAGATTTCAGGATCATATTTATATTTGACCATGGACAAGTAAGTAGAGAATGTTTTCCAAACAAACATTCTTCTTGTTTCACATTCTATAAGATTGAAGCCATTTATAATACTTTTACAGCACATTATTTCAATATATTTGAATTATGTGTTGTTAAGAACATTTTAAAATAGACTAGTAAATGGGACATTTTTCTAGTCATACGATTACTAATATTCTTGGAATATTTCACGAATTAACCTTTCGCTATTTATATAAGTAGCTCCACACTGGATTTGCAATTTTGAAGTTTTCATCCAGCCTAATAGTTTTCCAGTTTTTCCGTTCCGTGATAATAAACAGGAGCTCAAAGCAAAGCTGGAGTAACAATTTCGAACATACTGTTACGTCTCTGGTCGTTAGTTAATCTCCCGTATAATTTCTTTTGGATGAAACTTTAGCGATACAAGTCCATTCTTAAATAAAACTAGTTTATTCTTTCTCAATACAACTTTGCAATACACTTAATTTCCACAGTCACTTTAACTTAAACACACGCTATAATTCACAATGATTTACACACTTTACTTTCGGCTTGACTCGATTATCTGTCTTTATCTACCTGTCTGCTATTCAATTATCTCCCGTCACTTCTCGCCGGTCTTATATACTATAAAAGCGCGAGTCTAG
>NW_013669156.1:6756-8226 GCF_000517525.1 Limulus polyphemus
TATAAATTCATCGTGGAAAACCTAGTGTGTGTGGCCAAGGACAAAGCTAGCTAGCTTCCCAGCGAATCGTATCTACATCAACTCATAATTAACTCGCTCATCGTAAACCCTCGATAAGATATCAAGGAGGTTCCAAACTAGAAAGAAAACTTTATATTGTTTGTAAGTTTGTGAAACATTTGTTTATAAATCATTGTTTTTAATGACTATTTGTAATAATTGTTACTGTAAATTGTATTGTTGTGTGTATATTAAAACATATTTGTGTTAATAACGAAGACGGTGTGCATCAATCTTGTTGGCAAATATTGTAAATTGACTAAAATATCGGCATATATTTAAATACTAAATTCAAAATACAATTTAACTATTAAATTCAAATTATCAGATAACTCGGCTTCTGACTATTCGAAATTCTAATACGTAACATGCTATAGAATATAGATATGTATCAGTATTGACTAATCTGTTCCTATCTTATGATGAAAAACGTTTGACAGAAACTGCTCAGAAACATTTAAACCTATTTATTACAAAATATGTAGATGACTCTTGTATTGTTTTCAAACAGAAAGAATCCGAACAGAGACTTTTTGAATATTTAATTAGTAAACATAAAAACATAATATTTACAGTTAAACATCAAAAGAATATGAATTTTCCATTTCGAGATGTACTGTCTGAGAGGAAAAGAGGATAATATAAATACTTTTACAGGCTTATCTTTCAAATATGATATCTTTATTCCGGATTTATATAAGATTATTTTATTACGATTTTTTTACATATAGCTTATGCGATACAAAGCACTTCTGCTGGCTTAGTAAAATTATTTAATAACATCAAACAGTTCTTGATAAAAATGAGTTTCCACAAAAAATTATAGATACAGTTATTAAGGGTTATTTGAACAAACAATATATGTTCCCATATATAAGGGTTATTTGAACAAACAATATATGTTCCCATATATAAGGGTTAAAGTTGATAAACATAATGTGTTCATTCCTTTACAATTTATACGAAATTAAAGAACAACTTGATCGAATGCTTGGAAGGGCATACCTACAAATTCTTCTAACAGCTATATATTGTAGATTCAAATGTTTTAACTACTATTAGTAAGATAGTTTAATCTCTCTTCACCTCTCTTTTACTAACTACCATTAGTAAGATAGTTTAATCTCTCTTCACCCCTCTTTTACTAACTACCATTAGTAAGATAGTTTAATCTCTCTTCACCCCTCTTTTACTTACTACTATTTGTAAGATAGTTTAATCTCTCTTCACCTCTCTTTTACTAACTACTATTAGTAAGATAGTTTAATCTCTCTTCACCTCTCTTTTACTAACTACTATTAGTAAGATAGTTTAATCTCTCTTCACCTCTCTTTTACTAACTACTATTAGTAAGATAGTTTAATCTCTCTTCACCTCTCTTTTACTAACTACTATTAGTAAGATAGTTTA
>NW_013669156.1:9086-11648 GCF_000517525.1 Limulus polyphemus
CTCTTCACCCCTCTTTTACTAACTACCATTAATCTTACAGATTAAACTATCTTACTAATAGTAGTTAGTAAAAGAGAGGTGAAGAGAGATTAAACTTGAGAGGTAAAGACAGATTGAATTGTCTTACTAAAAGTGGTTAGTAAAAGAGAGGTGAATAGTCTACTAACCACTTTTAGTAAGACAATTCAATCTCTCTTCACCATTCTTCTACTAACCACTATTAATAAGACGCTTTTTAACCGGTGAAATAACATTCTTATGTCAGGAGCTGTATCGATAGCACTACAAATAGTATATGCGCTGTTTAAGACATAAATTACACAAAATGCAAACAAAGCACAAACAACGCACAAATTTCTGACATTCGTCCAGGAGAATAGAGAAAACAACGTGTGTTCGACAGGTAAGACTTCTCTGTGTACACATTGCCTTTTACTGTTTTCCAAAAAAAGGTTAAGACACTACACTAACAAACTTTGTGGTACATACTAGAAATTATTTAGAAAATCATATTTAGAAAACTATTTAAACGTTTATGGAATTTGTTTAACCTTCAATAAATACATATTTGTACAAATATTACGTGAACTCTTAGGCGTGATTTTAATAACGTTGAAGACAGCCGTAAATAATATTCTTTTTTTTTTTTTTGAGTATTATATTCATAACTTTACTGTAATGGACTAAATTAATCAAAAACCTGACTAACAACTATAGTGAATTATAACGCTGTAAAATGTCGCGGTGCAAGGTTTGGATTATAAACTAAGGTATAAAGTTCTATCATATAAGCAGATTTTCAACTTTCAATGTACTGTCCCCATTATTGAGGAATAATTTTAGTTAACTGTAGTCAATTAGAGATAAATGTTCACGGCAGGTGGCTAATCCACGGTAAACCAAAATGTAGTCAGTTTACTCCTATTTTGCCTTAACATATGCGTGATATTCATTATAAGGGATAAAATTATCATACTGATTATCTGCGTAAAATGAAAGGCTTAGACTATGTTTATGGTGTGCTTTGTGACCCGTAAATAGAAGGAAGCGACACACATACAACAAACCTTTTCTTTTAAAGTTTGTCACTTTATTGTGACTAGATGTCCTTTTCTTTTAAAAACAGGTTTGTCACTTTATTGTGACTAGATGTCCTTTTCTTTTAAAAACAGGTTTGTCACTTTATTGTGACTAGATGTCCTTTTTCGTTTAAGAATAAATCTGCCACCTTAGTTTGGCTAGAGATCTCAGCCTCTAGAATAACGTACATAGTTACGTTTCAAATGTCTGATTATTGGTGAAAGGGCTTTCTGTGACTTTTGTTTGTAGCAAATTTTGTAGCTAGTTTACTAGATAAGGTAAATACTCTTTGATCATTAAGAATCAGCTGAAAAATATCATTCGTAGGATATACTTTCAGATTCACCTGAGGTATATTTTGAACCCATTTGTCACTTTAGTTCTTTCGTTCAATTCAAGAACCCAATTCCAACTTTAGAATCTTTTTGTATTTTGCTGTCAGTAGGGTTACATTGATTTCACTGGAAGAACATTACTAATACATGTGAAAGAACATACTAACCAGAGGTTACCAGTTAAGTCCAATATATTTATAGATGATCTTGGCTAATGATAAACAGAGCTTCCTAATAAAGGAGAGCTTGCTGATATATATACTGAGGCCTCGACAATCTCAGTTCCGTTAGTACTTTAAAACAATGTAGTATATATTCGCCTAACTAGTTCATCATACTTAAGTTCACGCACTTTTTCATTTTCAATGGCTATCATGGCTAAAGGAAAAAGTCTTTTATCACACTTTGTAAACCGTTTATATGTTTGTAGTTAAGCACAAAGCTACACAATGTGCTACTTGTGCTATGCCCAATGGTAGACCAAGGGAAGGTTTTAATAAGTTTCAGTTTGCTAAAGTGACGCTCATCACTTGCCACTGTTACAGGAAGTATCTTCAGAGCGATAGCCAGATCTTCAGAGGGATAGCCAGATCTTCAAAGTGATAGCCAGATCTTAAGAGCGATAGCCAGATCTTCAGAGCGATAGCCAGATCATCAGAGCGATAGCCAGATCTTCAGAGCGATAGTCAGATCTTCAGATCGATAGCCAGATCTTCAGATCGATAGCCAGGTTCGAATAGTTTTCTTGCAATTCATTTTCATATAAATACTAAAAAAAAAAAAAAATCAGTTTTCAAACCAGCGTTGTCTTTGTCCTATAGAACACGTACAAGCGCACCAGCTCTATCTTCAACTCGGCTACATCCGTGTCATCCATCTTCTCCTGAAAATTACTGCAGTGCTTTTTTTATCTGTTTTTGTTCACTGAAAGAGAAACTTTGCTAAGCTGTATAAAAAATCCACAAATTTCAGACATTTGGCAAAGTTAGTCGACACGTTCTTGGACAGAAATCAATGTCTGGTCTAACAGACAGAAATCAATGTATGGTCTAAAAGGTTTATGAAAATGTCTACTTTAAACTCTTGTCTCGGGTAGCTTCATCAGTACCTTCATACGCAAAATAAAAATAAAATGATTTTTTCCTGC
>NW_013669156.1:12271-13361 GCF_000517525.1 Limulus polyphemus
AAAAAAAACGCTAACCAGTCATGCCCTCTATATTAAAATAACTAAAAAAAATGTTTCCCTGATATTTAGGCTTTCTCCTGGTATGCACTCTACAAGTCGTCATATTACTGTTATTTTCTCTTTGAGCGAAAAGTCTAGAGTGCAATCCCACACAACTGAATAGTATTTTGCTGTCAATTTAAGCAGCTTCCAATTATTTCAGTTTAATCAAACCACTTTTAAATTACACGTTTCATTTTGACAATATCAGACTTATTAGTATATATAATACAAACGAATATTATACAATACAAAATTAATAAATTAAATTTCTAAACGCTGACCGTAACCGACGTGCAAATGTACACCAGAACATTGTATCGCTTCATGCTGCAGCATTAGACTTCATATATAAGGTTCACATCAAGCTAGGTGTGTAATACCCGTTCACCTTTCTGAGTCTAAAGTGTGTCTTCAGTGTGTTTCACAATAATTGATCAGCTAGCCTTGCAAAATGACGGTAATCATATTCTTGACCTTGACCATCTATCCAACTGTGTACTTGTGGCTAGTGTCAAGGTGGCCAGATTTAGCACATTGTTTGTGATTTTCAGTGATTTAGCAGGAAATCTGGCATTTCAGAAAACTTAACACATTTCAACCATATTCTTTGAATATTTTGCATTGTTAATTCAGAATTTAAAAAATTACTGAAGAAGATTGACTACTTAGCTCTGTTTTCACTCTTTTGTCCTTACAATCGGCATTGAAGATGGCATCAGATAACGAATCTTCGAGTTCAAAAAAGGAAGAAAGTCATGCTAGAGAAGACCTACAGCCAAAGTTTTCGTGATGAACGGCTAAGCCAACTCGAATATATACAGTCGCTGAAGAAAGACAACAAATAAAGACATGTTTGTCTAACATCGTTTCAATGTAAGAAATCAATAATGGGTGTCCATGATAAGACAAGTAAACATCAGCGAAAAGAGAAAAGGATTGGCAGATGACGACAAAGGTATACCTCACCGTATCTTTGCTGCTTTAGTAGTTAATATACACTTTTACATGCAATTAGAATAGCTACCTTATGTTGTGCTATACATACACT
>NW_013669156.1:14361-17108 GCF_000517525.1 Limulus polyphemus
GACTGAAAAAAATATTTTTTTCTGAAAAAGTGGTGTCTATTTACTTGTGACCACGCTGTGTATGTGTGGTGTTTTAAATTACAAAGTTTCTGTTTAAGTTATGAATACCTATCCATATGATAATTCGTATATATATATATATATCTTTACTATAGATTTTATATATCATATAAACACAATGTCATGTTAAAGCTATATGTTGGTCGTCTCTTTAATTAAAATTTCTATATATATTTATATTCAGACACTGCTAATGACACAACCCAGTCAATATCTGTCTTACCCTGGTGCTGGTGATGCTTGTGAGGTTGACATTGATGATATGCAAAGTGCTTGACATCTCTATTCTTCCTGGAGCATCATCATCATCTCACAGCACTACAGCAATCAGAGATTTGTTATGGTATTTCTATAGCCACCGAGACATGCATGCATTCACATTGGCAATTTATTGACACCACTTGAAGAAAGTGCCAAGCTATTAGTAATTTATCAAATGCTAAAAGGTATTCCTATCTTTATAAGCACTACCTAAAGTTTTTAATGGGTGTAACCGTAAGTTTTAAAATAGCTTGGCTTGAAAAATACCCATACAGCCCAAAATTGGATGGTATTGTTTTGTTGCTATTATACACTCATGTTCACTTCCACCAGTACGAAATTGGATCGCTCAAGTTAAAGGAATAACTATTTGGATTAAATCATCATCTAAACGTGGGAATCTATTGAAGGCAATCTATCAAAAGGGCATCCAGCATGGAGTAGCTTCATCACGTCTTTCACTACTCAATGTATGCATTACACACTGTGTTGAGAATATTGACGGTAGGGAAAAGTTCTGTCTATGCCATCCATTATTACTTCATATATGTGAGGTTACTGTGTATGAAAATGATGATTTTGAAATGTTTAAAGACAATTGGACTGCTGAAGATAAGACAAATGCTATTGGCTTATCTAAAAATACTGGAATCCATTAAATTCTTCTTTTTTCTTTGTTTAACAGCTGTGCAACGTTCCCTTTACTACGTGAAAAAAGCTTCTGTAAATTAGCAAGGTCCAAGCCAATACATTGTTTCTGATGTTTCCATAATAGAACAATGCTGTAAAGAACTGACTTCACTAAGAGTGAAGGTAGATGATTATTCATATCGTATCTTCCAGCACAGCAGAAATACTGTAAACAAACATAATATCAATGTTAGCATGCCACGAGTTATTCAACAACAAGTCCAACGTGCAAGTGCAGAATATAGTTCCGTGTAGGATTACTTTGAGAAACCAGTAACCATTCTATGGGTGGAGGAAGCAGTTTTGGATTGGTTAGGTAACTCAGAATAAAATGTGCTAAGGACACTTTGGTATGCAAAGCATTCCAGGATTAGGGAGGTCTGGGGGGGGTGTCCCCTAGGAAAAATAGGTACTCTGAGATTGAATTTTGTGCTAATTTTAGTATAATTTATTGAAAGTATTAATAATTTTTAAGCACTTATTTATGATTCACAAAAAGAGGTGTTCACTGGCACTTATGTTCACCATAGCTATAAGCAATCACAAGCATGTACGCTTGCAGATTACACATGTATAATTTATTATACATTGTTATACTGATTCATACATACTACTATAAGTCTATCTATTTACCTAGAAACAATGTTTGAAGTACAAGTTAAAGTTTATAAAGCCATCCAGTTACTGTGATACAATATTGGTTCGCCTGCCGTCCGGTCTGCCAGACCTTCTCTGGCACTCTATTCCTTTTCTTGACTACATTATCAGTAATCTTTCCTCCAGATTTGATGCACATGTAAAACAAGTAGCATCAATTCAGAACCTTATGTCACCAAAATCCCACAAGTTTTCTATCTCTGATATCGGACAGGCTGTAGATGTTTTACAGGGAAGATTTGCCAAATCCTGATGTTTCTAATGCAGATCTTCATCGATAGGAGACAAGATGACTTTCTATACCTCTCCAGTACAGGCTACAGATACTGGCTGACCGCTTAACTTAAAAGCGTGCTTCAGTGTACCAAATATCTTTCTGTTACTGAAAGTCTTTGCCACACTGCCGCCAAGTTCGTGTTCATGTAAACGTTCGGCATCTGCTCTCCACCGGTTGAATAATTACCTGAAGTGTACACGAACCGAAGAAACAGGGAGTGCTCTAGCTTTTATACATAATCATCATGACACTGCTATCAACATTTAAATTTTATGCAAATTATTTAAGGAAAAGTACTCCAGAAGAATGGAGCGTGCTAACATGTTATTTCAGTTGTGCATACATGTACGTATATGATAGCCAATGACTGAAATAGCTAATATATACTATTGTTGGCCACAGTTGTTTAAATTAATAACTACTTTACATGTAGATAGTACAGTACTTTACTATAATAAAACATACGTATTTATGTTAATTTAAGTGTAGATCCCCATGTAGTGTTACAACAGAATGTTGGATGATTTGTTGACTTTTCATTTAATGTTTGTGGATTTTACGTGAACAACCATGCAATTGTTTAAGCTATATTTCATGCAAAATTGCTTCCAGATTTAATCTCATAACACCTATTTTTTACAAATAGCATTAACATGCGTACGGGCCTGCAGCGGACTTCATACTGGATTTAATTTCTTTCGTTGAGATGATATAGATACCTATGAACATCATATTCAGGCTAACTATGTGTCATGAGGGGGGTTTAACTATGTGTCATGAGGGGGGTTTAACTATGTGTCAT
>NW_013669156.1:18014-23163 GCF_000517525.1 Limulus polyphemus
CCATGTTATTTTGTAAATGTCGTTGGTATTGTGTGATTCTAAATAATTTTTGTTTAGTAACGATTTTAATTTAGGGCCAGGTTTTTGTGAGAATTTGACGTTGACAGGAATATTGTGTTTAATGACTAGTTTAGTCCAAGTGTGGATAATTCTTGAGCTGGTTTCAGGAACAAAAGGTAAACTGCAGTGTAATGTACTGTTGTTGGGTTTGTTAGTGTCAATTTTGTTCATGAGTTGAGTTTTATTGTGGGGAATGTTGGAGAGCTTTTCAACTATATCTGGTGGGAATTTATATACACATAGATATAAATACTAGCCAACATATATTGTATGTGCATGCATGTATAAACCCCATGAGATTACAAAATCCAGTCCATGCACCACTCTAGTATAGTTCAGTCATCCCTCCAATCCAGTGTTTACAGACTACAGGGTATAAATATAGTAGCTATATATATTTTACAATCATAAACTTAACATGTGGTATGTTGATCACCATACATCATAGTGATCATACATACAGTACCACAATCAATGATAACATTGTGTCAATGATATCAGGAGCAGTAGCCATTCAATCTGTATGATTTGTTTGTTTGTTTATAATTAAGCACAAAGCTACACAATGGGCTATCTGTGCTCTGCCCACCACGGGTATCGAAACCCGGATTCTAGCGTTGTAAGTCCGAAGACATACCGCTGTGCTACTGGGGGGTCAATCTGTATGAAGCCAATCCAAAGGTTGTCATTGTTTCTCGTGAGAGCATCATACACGAACTACGTATTAATTAAATTAAACTGTTTGAAATAGGACACTACTGCTACTATACAGATTTACGTCCATGATGGACATAAAAAAACTAAATAAACAAGATTATTAAAAACTGTTAACTTAAAAAAAGGGAGAATGGGGATCTTCAAAAATTTTCCATATCTAAAAGCTGTAATATTTAGGAGAGTCAATAGCGATTTGTAGCTTGATTAGATAATGTCAACGCTATGTCTCAAACCTTAAGCTTGTTTGTTTACTTTCTGGCGATTGCATTTTCACTTTGAGCTACCTATCTTGTTTCTGTAATTTTCCGTGAGCCGTTTCGTTATACCTAATTGTGCTTACTTAACTTTAAATATGCAGAACGTACAATGTTTTCATTATTAAAACACACCATTCTATGTTAATGTAGTTGCATATCCATACTTGTAGCTTATTCCTCTCCAATACATACACGAAATATAAAATAATGTAAGAAAAACGCTATTTTATTTTATATCTATAAACAACTCATCAAAATAAGTAAAAACTTTTATTTCTGTGCGATTCAATGGTGCCCCCCCCCCAGGACCCCACGGTTGAGTAGTATGGAGACCATTACTACGGCTTTGGTGATATCATAGAGTGATCTTTAGTACGCTTTTTTGTTTTTCATGTCAAAGTTGTGATAATTTCTTTAGGCTACAACAGAAGTATTTTTACATGTATTTGACGTCTTGCGAAATACAGCAACTGGAATACATGGGATAATTTGTGTATATTTTATTAACATGTTGTAACATTTTATATGCAGGTTCTTTTTCATTATTAGATAAAAGTGATGTAAAGTTCAATCCACTAAACCATTAATTGTAAATGAAGCAATTTATATTTTGGACTGTTACACACAAGTTCTACAGGCTACGCTCGTACACAGACTGGACAGTATCTCTATCACAGCTCAAGACAAGCTGACTAACTCACTCGATAATTGATGGATAACAGTTCACTAATTGCCTAACTAACTCACTCAGGTGTTTCATACAATATATTTCCCCAAATCTTACATTCAGGCACTCAAGACATTTCTAGACGTTAGGCGTTATATTTATGTCATGAAAAACCATCCCTAACAAACAATACAGGAAAAACTCAATTAAAATATTAAAAACATAGCTTACAACACTGACTCTTCCTGGATTATGAAGTCCATTGAACAATCCTAATACACAAATAAGACACTAATATATTAAAGTTAAACTCATATAATTAGTAATAAAGTTGATATTTATGAATTAACTAAAAATTAATGTTCCCAAACAGACATTAAAATCACAAAATCATCTTTGTTATCTTATTTTATTTAACCTGTTCATTACCCAAATCCTTTTGGTGTTTCTCTTTTCCGTGCCTTATGGTATGAAGATGAAATTACCTCTTGTTCTTCGTTGTTACTTTATGTGTTGTCACTGGGGTATTTCTTTCCAGGAGATAGTCAAGATAATCTACTGGTGGATCTATTCTTGGTAATAATCTGAAAATGATCTCGACAGGAACCCTGGGCTATTCCTTCAACAGGATCACTTTCCACTGGAAATCTCTCGTCTGAGACTCTCTCAAAAAGAACCTTAGACTGTTCAATGGTTGACTTACCACTAGTGGAATCTTCTCTGAAGCTAATCAGTTGCCTGTTCTCTTTCTTTCCAAATATGATCATGGTGGATGATCTTTGGTTTGGACTACCATTTCTTCTGGAGTCTTTAAACCAGTTCGTTGATTCTTTTCGCTGCAGCATGTGGTCTTTTTCAACACCTATGTACACAAGAAGTATGTCTTGATACGTCTAGTCTTACCAGCATTTACATCATGGCAACTTTTCATCTGATCACTAGCTGACTGAAGTCTTTTATTCAAGGTACAGTCATGTATAGCATCAGAGATGCTTCTTGATCTCTCAGTATATTCTTTGTAAGAGATAGTCCATGAGTACAGAAGATCCAAAGAGATAGTCTGTGAGTACAGAAGATCCAAACATTGGTGATGCTGGTATGTTGTCTACACTTTAAAGTATCACTATTTTATAACTCACGAGTAGCAGTAGATTTTGATCTGACGTTTCCTGCTGTTCTTCCACATAAATGACCAAGTGATTTGAAATTGTGTGTTTGTATCTTTCCTCCGTTACATCAGAAGATTGATGAAGGGCTGTTGTATGGGTGCTTTTGATTCCAAGGAATTAACACCTTTCTACAGATACGGCTGACTACATTCTGTTCCTGATCTGAGTAAAGTTTCATATGCACCTCAAACCTTGATAAACATTAATTAACACCTTTCTGCAGATACGGCGGACTACATTCTGTTCCTGATCTGAGTAAAGTTTCACATGCATCTCAAATCTTGATACGGCTGACTACATTCTGTTCCTGATCTGAGTAAAGTTTCATATGCACCTCAAACCTTGATAAACGTTAATTAACACCTTTCCACAGATACGGCGGACTAAATTATGTTCCTGATCTGAGTAAAGTTTCATATGCACCTCAAACCTTGATAAACATTCTGTTATTCTGTGGCAAGAACATCAATAGCAACTCCCTCAAGTAGTTCGTCAACACTATACTGCTGTAATAAGGATAATGATACATAGATAAACTACGTTGTTTATTTATAACAGAAGGGGACACAGACAAACGTTTCGGAATCCTACTGATCCCATCTTCAGTATATAAAGCAAATTAAAAGAATTACATCATTCCTAAGTAGATAACTACAAAATGCATTGTATTCTCTAAGCTTAAAATTAGGGTTGGCTATTAGAGATAACACATATGTAAATTTCAGTGAAATTATGAAGCAAATAAATTACTTTGCATTACATGTTTATGAAGTTACCTCTGTATCTTACAGAGCTACACTTTATCATTCTGGTGGTGAAAAATACAATGATAACTTTACTAGTATACGCTAAAAATAACAATGGTTATTATACTAGTATACACTAAAAATAGCAATGATTATTATACTAGTATACGCTAAAAATAACAATGGTTATTATACTAGTATACACTAAAAATAACAATGGTTATTATACTAGTATACACTAAAAATGATTATTATACTAGTATACGCTAAAAATACAATGGTTATTAGGTGACTTTAACTTTAAAAACTGTTATGGCAGGGGCCGAAATGTTGGAATTGATATTGATGTTCTGAAGACGCTTCTTGAGTTTAACCCAAGGCAACACACTTGTGAAATGGTCTTGATATTGGATGTCTCTCATGGAACAATACGTAAACATATAGGGTATATTGGAAAACTCCATAAAGAAGGTGTTTGAGTTCCTCACGAACTCTCCGAAGACCATTGTTTCCAACGTGTGAACGTTGCTTCGTCTCTTCTGGCGCATAATGCGCGTGAACCATTTTTGAACAGAATTGTCACCGGTGATAAAAATGGATTCTCTACGCGAATATTAAACGCCAAAAAACAATGGCTCAGTTCTAGACCAAAACCACTTCTGACCCCAAAACCTGGATTCCATCCCCAGAAAGTGATGCTTTGCATTTGGTGGGACATCAAAGGGGTAATTCCTTTCGGACTCTTCAATCCACAGCGAACTGTCAATGCAGAGATCTATAGTCAGCAACTGGAATGTTTAAATCAAGCCCTTCATCAGAAACGCCCTTCACTCGTCAATCACAAAGGTGTTCTCCTTCTCCATGACAATGCACGCCCACATGTGGCACGTTTGACGCAACACAAGATTATGGAGTTGGGTTGGGAAGTTCTCCCCCCCCCCCACCATATTCTCCACATATGACACCATCAGATTACCATCTTTTTCGTTCGCTGTAACACCATCTTAATGGGCAAACGTATGCAAATATGTAAGGTGTTAAAGAGGACATAGACATGTTTTTTGCTTCAAAGCCTAACGATTTCTTTAATCAGGGCATTAACAACCTGACTGTAAGACGGAAAAGCATCATCGATAAGAATGGAGACTGTTTCATTTAATAAATGTTTTGCTTTGATATGTAATTTGTTCGGAGTTTTTCGTCTAAAAAAAGTCACATTAATTTCTTGACGACCTAATATTTTGTTGTCAAGATCTTCAGGATGAATACATTATGGCCTGTATCTGTATATAAAATGATAAGTGTTGAAGATTTTGCACGATTTAGAAGTCATTCTGAAACTCAAGCTGCTTACAACTAAAATAAAGAATCGAGGCCACCTGGCAGCAGTATATTTCTTTAAAGATTCCAGATTGTTGCGTGCATATGATTAGAGACTTGAAAACCAGTATTTTGTTTAAGGAAAAGAAATGTATTGGTGAACATGGTATAATGTTGGAGCACTCGGATATTTACAATTCCGCTGTCAAACTT
>NW_013669156.1:24111-28407 GCF_000517525.1 Limulus polyphemus
AGGTCGTATTATACACTCAGAGTACTGATACCCAAGAACTCAACAATCACTCAGTCAGTTAGTATTATACACTCAGAGTACTGATACCCAAGAACTCAACAATCACTCAGTCAGTTAGTATTATACACTCAGAGTACTGATACCCAAGAACTCAACAATCACTCAGTCAGTTAGTATTATACACTCAGAGTACTGATACCCAAGAACTCAACAATCACTCAGTCAGTTAGTATTATACACTCAGAGTACTAATACCTAAGAACTCAACAATCACTCAGTCAGTATTATACACTCAAAGTACTAATACCTAAGAACTCAACAATCACTCAGTCAGTATTATACACTCAAAGTACTAATACCTAAGAACTCAACAATCACTCAGTCAGTATTATACACTCAAAATATCCTCGAATCAAAGCTCCACTACCAATCAGTTAGTATTTGTTAACCTCAAACTGTTGATGAGCATTATTACACTGGATATATAGTTCTTAAAATCATACAGTTTATGGAATCCTAGAGTTGAAGCTTATAGGACACCTCCACCCTCCACCCCCATTCTTGTGCTCCAAAACATGTCTATGATACAACACTCATGCAACAGCAAAGTGTCCTAATAAGCCTGTCTGTGCACATTATCGGGGGTCCTCATCATGTCTGACAGTGTATTTACAATACATGTTAACTAGACCATCCCACATATTACTACAAAAAATCTGATGATCCTGTTACTGTGGCATCTGTTTGTACCAATGGTTAGGAGTTGAGATTTTCCAATTTCTTACCATCACTCTACAAAATATTCGCATATTTCAAAGAGTCTTTGTTCTGGACCGTATCAACTATGTAGCTAAGTCTGTCTTTAAACTCAATACGTAAACTACGTATTTTGGACTAAACAGAAACATTCATTTCCGTTATTTCTGGGATCCCAAAGAGAATATATATATATATATGTCGAAAATGCCTGTTAAAGTGTTTCTTTGTTACATTTCTATCCTTCGTCACAAACTAGCCTGTTTTGGAACCTTTTATTGGTGAGGTATACTATAATTGCATTGTCCTCAACGAGACTTTCCTCAAGCAGAGACGAAAGACAAAAATTATCTACCTTCAATTTCTATCATTATGAACACTCTTCTGGTATTGGTAGAGATCGGGTGGCAATCTGTACTGTGTTCATCTACACATCCGGAATGATTCTATTCCTTCAACGACTCTTCTTGAACATCTAATTCTCACCATCTATTTTCCTTACAGAAGCGCCACATTTATTACTGTATAAGTTCGTTCAGGTGTTCCATTATCCTATGACTTCTACTTCTTGGAAAGGATTTTTTCCAAGTATATATTATGTTAGTTTACATCAACTATCATAGTAGGACTTCCTCAGTAATTATCCAGTTTCAATCTACTTTGAATAATATTATTGGATATGTGTTGCCTCTTCTTCTTCAAGTTGATCAAATTCTTCACCAGATGTTGTTTTAGATTCAGCGTATCTAGTTTCTCTCCCCTCCCTCAAGTTCAACTACCAACCAGGGTAGCCTGTGATCATTTGACACAAATAAGACCTTTCTAAATTAACGTAATTCCGATTGTAATTATAGGATTCGTGTTGAAAAAGATATCCCAAATGTCGATGTGAATCAATCCTCTGTTGATAATGTTAATTATTCTTCTCAGTTGATCAGGATTGTCTTTTTTATCTGGTGTGAAGTATCTATTCTTGACTGATGGTGGTGTAAACCCACTTTTCACTGCTTTAGGCTACCTGTCTTATGTAGATGTGTTACTCCTCTGTTATGTTTGTGCCTTTTATTTTCAATATGGTGTTTATTTTTGTTTAATGTTTTTTATAACTAGATATAATAATTAAATTAATTTATTATTTTTTCTTGGTAATGATCTTAGGGTTTTCCATATTTGCTTTTGTTTTAATATAATTATTCCTTTTTTTTTGGGTTAATTACGAGTACTTTTTTTTTTAAAGTGAACCGTAAATTAGCTGAACACAGGAATTTACGGTTAACTTGCTCTCGGTTTAAACCGGCTTTAACGGGCTCAAAGTAAACGATGCTACTCAAACTGGTTTGCTACAAAACGGGAGCAACACTTAGTTTGAGAGAGAGAGAGACAAAACCCACTGTACAGTGGGGGGAGTGCTATTACTGCTGGAAGTTGTACGTTAACAAAGTTTTTGTGTATATTGTATCTCCAAAAGTTGAAAAGTACTCAGAAACTCTTATACCTTTGCAGTCACGGCCCGGCATGGTCAGGTGGATAGGGCGCTCGACTCGTAATTTGCGGGTCGCCGGTTCGAATCTCCATCTCACCAAACATGATCGCCCCTTTTAGCCGTGGGGGCGTTATAATGTGACGGTCAATCCCACTATTCGTTGGTAAAAGAGTAGCCCAAGAGTTGGCGGTGGGTGGGGATGACTAGCTGACTTCCATCTAGTCTTACACTGCTAAATTAGGGACGGCTAGCGCAGATAGTCCTCGTGTAGCACTGCGCGAGATTCAAAACAAACAAACGTTTGCAGTCAGAAAGCCAGTTACAGAGACATTTTCGACTTCGTAGGTCCACATTTCAAGAACTAACTCAAAATTTGCAAAACTTACTGTTTCTAGTGGATGAGTATTTGAGTAAAATTTGGGTAAATTTGGAAATTTTTTAAATATGTCAACACAATATTGTGAGTTAAATACCAATCATTTTAGGGGCTTTGATCAATTACTTGGCCTTGTTTCGACCAGTTTACATGGAATTTGATTAAACATATTTTTCTACAGGCAATACGAATTGACAAATAAAAAATGTTGGACTTACCCGTTTTTAGTAATTATACGGGGATGCCACAAAAAACAAAATGTTAGTGTGTGTTTTTTATAATTACTACTTCGTATTTCGACCAATTTACATGAGATTTAGTACAAATATACATTTTACATGTCCAAAACAGAAATATAGATCATTTGGAATATTTATCTTTTGCTCAATTTCTCAGCGAGGAAAACACAGTTTGGGGTTTTCGTGAAGTATTCATGTATACGTCAACCAACTTACATGGGATTTTGTACAAAAGATACCTTCTTACAGGTTTCAATCAGTGATATAAACACATTTCAATTTTCTCGGGTCAGAATTGGCCATGTTGGGACTGCGTGGGAAAGAGATATGTTGCCTTCGCCCGCGAATGTTGACCTTTTTAATATTTGATTTAAGTGTTTTATTACATGGCCAAATAGCCCATATTATAACTGTTCTAATCATTGTATTATGGCCACATAACTACTACAAAAATATTCCATATAACAACCGTTTTAATGGTTGTATTACATGACCGATATTATTTAAAATATCTCCTTTAATCATTGAATTACGTGGCCAAATATTCCGCACAATTAAAGTATATAGTGTTGTGGTATTCTTTTTCTTTTTTTTTGAATTTCGCGCAAAGCTACACGAGGGCTATCTGCGCTAGCCGTCCCTAATTTAGCAGTGTAAGACTAGAGGTAAGGCAGCTAGTCATCACCACCCACCGCCAACTCTCGGGCTACTCTTTTACCAACGAATAGTGGGATTGACCGTCACATAATAACGCCCCCACGGCTGAAAGGGCGAGCATGTTTGGTGGGACGGGGATGCGAACCCGCGACCCGCAGATTGCGTTTAACAATATTACGTTTAACAACTCTTCTAATTGGACATTTAACACAAGAATTAGAGAAGGTTTACGGAATATTGGTCATACAACCCTCAATAAAAATAATATAAGGTGAATTAGTTATGTAATACAACATTTGAAAACGATTTTTGTTCACGTAACAAAAAAACTGAAAATAAGATATATGGATATTAGACAAGTAATATAACATTTAAGGAGTAATAATTATATATAAAACTCTTAAAACAATAATTACGAGAAATGTTGACCATGTAATACCACACTTAAAGCAGTTATTATACGGATTATTTGGCAGACGTAATACAATGCTTAAAACAGTCATTATGAAGAATATTGATTACGTAATAAAATACTTAAAACGAATATTAAAAGGAATACCGGTCATGTAATTCAACACGTAAAATTGTTATGGTAAATAATATTTGTGTAGTAATAAACAATTAATTATGAAAAATTCTGTGATATAACACCGAAAACTATTACTATACTTAATATTTTTGTCATGCAGTAAAAACCTTGGCCATGTAATACTATACTTAAAATGGTTATTATAACAAATATTGGTAATGTAATACAACGTTTAAAACAGTTAATATGAAGAATA
>NW_013669156.1:29350-33100 GCF_000517525.1 Limulus polyphemus
CGTAACAACTACTATAAGGAATTGTTGGTCATATAACAGCTACTATAAGGAATTGTTGGTCATATAACAGCTACTATAAGGAATTGTTGGTCACGTAACAGCTACTATAAGGAATTGTTGGTCATGTAACAGCTACTATAAGGAATTGTTGGTCACGTAAAAGCTACTGTAAGGAATTGTTGGTCATGTAACAGCTACTATAAGGAATTGCTATAAGAATGGCAAAAGATTCTCTTGTCCTAACACTCTTGCGCAGTACTGTACCAAAGATGAAGAAAATAATTGAGAAAACACACCTAGAACAAGGAAGTGAGAAATAACAATTCTGATTGCTAGGGAATGTAAAAATTGAAGCATCAAAAAACAGGTTTTACTTTCGGGGAATTATTATAAGGAGATAGTTAGAAGCATACATAGATTTTTTTTTTTCTACGAAATCTTTCGAAGTTATCTAACGACTAATGTAATGATCGTATTAGAACAGGAATCTATGTTGGATTGGTTGTTGATAAGCGTAAAGCTGCCCAACGGGCTGTGTATGCAAGGATCGAAACTGGAAGCGTGATTTTTTTTAAACAACATGTCTATGAATTTGATTATCAAATTGAAAATTTAAATTCCTAACAGTTAACACAAAACGTTAATTTTACATATGTATCCTTTAAATTCGAGGTTTCACACAAACTTTATGAACATTTTTCTACCCAAATGATTGAATCTAAATCATTGAGTTTAAATAACGAGATGACCAATTAAATAGAATTCGGTTTGTTTTGTTGGATTTCGCGCCAAGCTATACAAGGACTATCAGTATTAGTTGTTCCTGTTTTGAAGTGATAGACTAGAAAGAAGGCAGCTAATAGACACCCGTGTTCGCCAACTCTTAGGCTACTTTTTCTCAAACCAAATAGTGGGATATGACCGTCACTGTTCTAACGTGCGCAAGGCCCCAAAAATATGTTGAGTGATCTTATGCATTTTTATTGTAATGTTAACGGGACGCGAACGATGAAGTCATCGATTTACAGTCCAGCACCCTAACCACTTGGCAGCACTCAATCTTAGTAAAATTAGGGGGACATTAATTCAAGAATGGTAAAGTTTGAATTGAAATGTTCGATTTAGAAACAAATTGGAAATTTTCATATGCGAAAATTGTGACTAAGCAGGATTCGAACCCACGATTGTACTTACCACGTAGGTGCTTAGAGAACCAACACGTCCTGAATACCGTGTTTGAAATGAAATGTTTGATTGAGTAAGACGTTGGATTTTTTCCGAAAATGAGAAAATCGTGACTAAGCAGGATTCGAACACGCAATTTTGCTTACCACGCAGATGTTAGAGATTCCTGAATACTGAAAGTCTAGCTGTTGTTATTTTTCACCAAATTCGTTTTTCTTGGGAAAACATATAACTTCATCTACGTCGGCTTATCCATGGTGCTTATTTTTTAGGTTTTATTTCCTCTACAAAAACCTTTTTGTTTATTTATAATTAAGCACAAAGCTACACAATGGGCTATCTGTACTGTGCCCACCGCCAATATCTAAACCCAGTGTTTTATCGTTAGAAGTCCGTAGTTAGTGTAGAGCTCAGGATTCCTTGTTCTACTCCTTTGTAGCTACTACTAACACATTAACACCGTTATCTGTCAAAGGAAAAATGAAGTTAAATGGGCATTTATTAAAACCTAAAAATAAAATAAAAAATATGTATTTATTAAGGTATGTTTAGATCCAAGACGGACGATAAATATCTCGACCTAGAAACGCCTTTATACATGCACCAATATAAACTTTTCTCGCGTGAACGAGAAAACGTGCAATAAGTCATGTGACTAGATTGTTTCCTATGTTTATAAAATACATTTTCTACTAGGAAGTTTTATTATGTTGTTTTTTTTTTTTGTTGTTTTTTGGCCACTCAGCAGCGTCTAAAAAAGAATTCACTTTGGCATTCGTAATATTTACATTTCGACAAAGTTGTCATGCATCTAATTATGAACAAAAACTATAGGGCCTAACTCAGTTCTAGTAAAGCGAGATAGTTAGGGGGCTTAGTTTGTAAGAAAAACAATGGAGGGCCAATAATTACTTTAATAATAGTAAAAAGTGTTTTTGAAATAAAACCCTTCACTCTAATCGTTCTAATAATAAGAAGAAAAAAAACCTTAAAAGCAAAACGCGCACGACTTCAGCAGATCGGTAGCATAGAAGCTGAAATTTTAAATTCACTCAATTAAGAGTTCGGAGCTTTAGGGTCTTATTTTATCATGGTTATGGTGATTTATACCAATAATTGATGTAATAATATATGAGTATTCTTACAGGAACTTTTCAGTCTTTGTAGTCCTGGTTTATATGAACGAATAAATTAATATTTCCACAAACATTTTATTACTTTTAGATAACCCTAACTTAAATTTCATTTTGTGCCCTGCTGTAACTCACTGGTAAGTCTCAAAGCTTATACGCTAAATGAGGTGAGCACAGTATATGAATAACTCATTGTTTAGCTTTGTGCTTAACAATAAACAAACGAACAAAATAATTTATATTAGCGCCATCTGTGGAATATTTACTAATGTACTGAATATTTTGAGTTCAAAGTTAATAATTCCGCTTTCCTAGCCTGACGATACTTGAAGGTTTCCACAATATACATGATTTATTTCGAAACCAAATCTATGATAATAAACTATTAGATGAATGATTCTGTGCGAGTAGCGCCAAACATTAAAGGAACTCAGATACTAAATGATGTAGCCCTTGTATTTATTTCTACCAAGGCGAGCAAACACAGAATAATCAGCAAAATAAACCACATAAATAGTTTCTCAATGATTTCATCACATAGATGTGACACCAGCGAAAAACAAAAACCCATTGTTACTCCTTCTAACGAACTTGGTTATATTACAGTGAGTTGATTAATAGCATAAAAGTACTGTGTGTGTACTCGAGTTTGATGGTCTTTCCTTCACTATTCGTTGGTTTTCCAGACAGGTTCACTAATTAACTGCTTCTGAGTTATCGTTCGTTACGCATAACATCTTTTGTGTCAAACACTTCAGCATGTGGTTTAAAGCGTTATTAATTAAGAAACTTACGAAACGAAAAGCATATGTGTTTAATTTATAGGTTTGTTTTAGTTATTTTATTTAATTATAGGATAAGTAAATCTAAGCTAATCTTTTTATTTTTACGAGTATTATCAATGATACTTATAGAACATTTCAGGTGTAACATTTCTGTGTAAACAAACCGATTTCCTGTAACAAGTCGATAAAGTGGAGATAACATTGGACGAAATTGCAAACTTATTACTAATTGTATCCAAACGTACACACACACACACAACAGGCGTCAGACTGCTTTACTTGAACAATTCCTTCAATATTTATCTATACTGTTGTAAAAAATATTTTAAGTATCTTATGTGTGTTTGTGTAGATTGTATAGGTGGTTTTGGTATTACACTATTCTTGTTGTCGATGGCTTCGGCTTCATTTTTTTATAATGTTTATTGGATAAACTAATTTATTATCTTTTTTTTTATCTTGTGTACTACTTATATTTCTGAATTTTAAATTTGCCCTTGTCTCCACTTAGTAGTTTATGAGAAGTTTAGTAAGTTTATATAAATCATTGTCATTAATGCTAACGGATAGATAGAAGTAGAAGGACCTATCTTTTACTTATCATATTTTGTTTCAAATCAAACCTAACAAAAGGTGGTTGCAAGAAA
>NW_013669156.1:33302-38972 GCF_000517525.1 Limulus polyphemus
ATTTTACATGAAATAAACTTTAATAGCAATTATAGTATTTTGGCACTTGTGTATAAAGTTAAAATCATAAATAATATTCAACGTTAAACTGGTACACAATTAAAAACATTTTATTTTTATCCTGAGAATGACGTTGTAACGTCGAAACATCTAGAGTCGTCAACTTTTTGAAGGCCATAGATAGGCCTAAATAAAAGGTTTTTAATTGTGTACCAGTTTAACGTTGAATATTATTTATGATTTTAACTTTATACACAAGTGCCAAAATACTATAATTGCTGTTAAAGTTTATTTCATGTAAAATCTGACGAGGAATGATTGCGCAAAACGGAATACGAAATAAGATTTAATAAGTCAGGTTTGGTTTGACTTATTATATGTTTTATGTGCGGCAGTCATTACAACACCGTACAAATAATTAGCTGGTTGGTAAGAATAAAGTTCTCCCTGACTTCCAAAAATGCATCACACGAAGCGCCGTCTAGCAGGAGAGACGTTGTCAAAGGCAATTTCTTTGACTGGATGTTTAAAGACATCAGCTTCTGTCAACAGTGGAAATTAGAAGGGAATACATCTGCCACTAAGAAAAACTGGGATAGATTGATAGAAAAGGTAGGTTTATAGAATGCAAAAGGTATCAGACTATCTCAGTTGAACAGTCCTTATAATTATCTAGATTCGAATTTCTCCAGTCATACTGTTGTAGAAAATATTTTTAATATATTAAGTTTATAAGTTCTCTAGAGGAAGTTTTAACGTCATGTGATAAGCACGTTACCCAGTAACTATAATTTTCTTGAGTGAATGATAAACGAATTGAACAATATAAAAGCATCATGTTTAGAATAGAAGTAGTAAGTAACTGATTGATTATTGAGTCACCCAGTTAATTTTGTGGTGTAAGTTATAATTTTGTTTTCAACGAAGTACTGCAGATATGAACGGTACCGCGCACGAAAAAAATAGTAAATGGAGCCTCTATTAAAATATTTAATTTTGAAGTTAGGCCTATTGTTAGTGACGTGGAAGTCGTAGAACTACAAGTTGTACTGGTAGAAATTTTAGTCAGAAAAATAAAACGCTGTTATTATCATTAATTAGATTTGACCTTGAATTTTTATTTTTTACCGAGTAATCCAAAAGAATTCTCACACCGATAGAATACAGTACAGCAATACCATGCAAGAGGTAGTACAAAACTGTCATATTAGGCATAGGCCGATCTTAGCGGAGATTGTTCAGTGTGTTGTGTTTTATTTTTGTTGTTGTTTTTACACACTTTGGTATATGTTTAATAATAGTCAAGGTGTTTGAAACTGATCACCGATTGGATGTAGCACCAACCACCTTGAAAGTAGGTGGTTGCAACTGCCTCAAGTGGTATACTATTGTGACTGATTTTGCCTCTTGTTGCATTATTTTGAGCTTATACAATGCAGTTTTATGGAGCCTAAAAGGCTTCACAGTATATTTTAACACAATATTTACATTTGATGCTTTCAGCAATGCATGACGTCACCCAACAATCGCTGAAGTTCCCAGTAAAGTGCTAATTTACACCAGTGGATACGTTGAATTTAAACCTGAAGGGGTTGTATGGTCCCAGATATTTTGAAAATAAGTCATTAAATCTTATTGCTTTTTTTTTCTATTGCAGGAACATGTTACTTTATACCAACAGTCTTTAAATATTACCAAGAAAGACCTGTGAAATTCACAGGTTCACGAAAGAGACATAGAAAAACTTTACAAACTGGCTTGACTCTACAGCTCGTCATGCAAAAAACAAGTCAAATATTCACACCAGGCCAAACTGAAAAGAAAAAAAAAACAATTCTGAAAGAGAAGAAACTATTTGATCACGCCAGTCGAAAGGTGATAGGGTTCATAGAATTAGAATGTAATAAGTGCTTTGAATAAAACATGCATTCCATTCACTTATGAGGTTAACGGGACTCTATCAACACTTGACATATCCTCAAATGAAATAATTGCACCAGAGTTAAAGATGTGCCATCAATTTAAAAGCAAAAAAGGTTATTCCTCTTTTCATTTGTTTTTATCTGACAAATAACTACTATTCTGCGGGAGAAGAAAAACGCAAAGGAAAAAAATGAGTATTGTGAAAAGAGGTTAGTTAAGTACACGATAAAAAGTACAGTTGAATAAATAAAGGAAGATGCATAAATCAAACCAGACGACGGTATACTGATGAAAGTATAACCTGGTGGTCGGGGCGCTCGACTCGCAATATGAGGGTCGCGTATTCGAATTTCAGTCTCACCCAACATGCTCGCCCTTTCAGCCGTGGGGGCGTTATAATATGACGGTGAATCCCGCTATTCGTTGGTAAAAGCGTAGGCCAAGAGTTGGCGGTCGATGATGATCACTAGCTGCCTTCCCTCTAGTCTTTCATTGCTAAATTAGGCACGGCTAGCGCAGATAGCCCTCGTGTAGCTTTGCGCGAAATTCAAAACCAAACCCTGATGGTAAAGTATGTTGGCTTAATGGGTAGTACATTACCATGCTTTCACTTGTAAAAAATACACACGGGGAACTGTTAGGCACAAAAGTAGGAGCACATCTTTTACCATCTTCAAAGGTACCATACTTTTGGAAAGACATGATCATATCAATCGACTATTGTTATCAAACAATGAGTTTTTGGAATTGTTATATGTTAAGCTCACCAGAAATACCTGGATGGGGGAGAGGTTCGACTGGTCCATGGTCTATATGACAACGACAACCAGTCCAACAAGGGCTTATTTCAGATGCAAATGGAAAAACACAGCTTCAGTTGTGCTTAGAGCACAAACTGTGGCATTCAGTAACAGGAAGAGTATGATGTGGTTTTTAATGAGGTCGTATTGCACCATTTTCTGTACTGAAAGTTGGATACAAGTGTGGCGAAACCCTAATAAGGGACTTGACCCTGCTTGTGCCTCTATCACTCATTGTAAGCTGGTGGAGAATGTGTAATGGTGTAGACGTTTGACATTTTTACAAGGACAAATGACGTCTAGAGTTTACAAGAATGTTAATATCCATTCGGTAATGCTTCATATTCTCATTAACAGACAAAGACTACTTTAAAACATTAACGTAATAATCCACCATGCTTGTCTTGGTTCAAAGAGCATGGTAATGACTTCAAGCCACTCTTTTCGTTAATAAAAACTATTGTAATCCGATGGAACATTTCTTGGATGTACTCTAACATCATCTGTGAAAAATCATTCCTACTGCAAAGTATGATTATAGTGGAACATGCACTCCCTCCTTTTCATCTTTATTCCTCTAATAACACAAAATAAAATAAAGACACAAGACAAGAAGATTTATTATTGTCACTATACTATCCGGGGTAAACATTTTAAAGTTAGTTAGTGTTATTACATCATCATCATCATTATTCTGTGTTCTTAATTATCTTGTAAAGCATTGAATGATAAAAAATCAAACTACGTTAAAAACACTACTCTGTTACTGAGGAAAGACAAATGTCATACATTTTCAGAAATCGGTAAAAAAGTTTAGTGGTTTATTAGGCAATTAGTTACACTATAGCAAGAAACGGGAAATCTTTGAACAGTTTATTAGATTGTATTAAGCTACATTACAGCGTGAAAACTTTTATTAGAGTCTATTAGGCAGTAAATTGTTTAAAGGTTTATTGGACTTTATTAGGTTACACTACTCAGGAGCATCCGGAATCAGCACAGGCCCCAGGACAAACATCCTACCTGGTCTCCCTTTCTCTCTCTCTCTCTTGTTTGTTTGTTTGTAGTTAAGCACAAAGCTACACAATGGGCTATCTGTGCTCTGCCCACCACGGGTATCGAAACCCGGATTCTAGCGTTGTAAGTCCTCAGACATACCGCTGTGCCACTAGGGGGTTTCTCTCTCTCTTTTTAACATTTTAAAGAACGTATTAAATTAAGTTCCTAAATTAGGACAGCAATGCGCTCACAAACAAGGCAAAATCATGGCAGCAGCCGTTTTTAGCTCACAGTTTAAGTGTAAAAACTTTAATAAAGTAACAACAAATGTCTGTTAAATATATAAAGTAACAAATATATATTAATTATTACTTAAATTATTATTTCAATTATTCTTAAAGAAAAGCAAAAACTATGCTTTTTATGATCAAATGAAGATACAGCCTAAATGTGCTCTGCGGGCTTTACGGTATAACCAGGTTTCATTCGCCCGGGCCCTTGGGCAGTTGCCTCCTTTGCACCCTCCTGTCGGCTAGGGCCTTGCACTATATGAGGCTGTAGGCTACTGGTTGACGAAATTGTTATTCTCAAAGAATCAGCAGACATAACAACAATATGCTGGCTTTATACAAAAGTTATATTTCATTGTCCATTTAGAGAATCACAAAAGAACGAAGAAGAACAGGGAAAATTTTTAAACAAACAACCAAGTCACTCAATTACTCAACGTAAAAGAAGGAAAACTGCATTACACAAGAACCCGGAGAGATAGATCTCTAAAATGATTTAAAATGTATGTCTGGTGTTATAGTCTGAAATGGAAATAGGATATTATGTAAATATAGTTGTAGTTTATTGATATATTTGGTGATACTCAACTTTGTACTGGAAAATTGTTTTGCTTTTTTTTTGCGAGAGTTCAATGATTGTATTCCATTTGTGGTACCAGTATATTAAATCTGGAAGTCAGTTTCTGGTGCCAGTATATTAAATCTAAGAGCCCGATTTTGTGTCAGTATACGAAATTTGGGATCCCGATAGTAGGTACTTGTATATTAAATCCAGAGTTTGATTTCTGGTGTTTGGAGAACCGAGGTTATTATAACTAAGTTATGCAACATATGGATGCACAGTGGAATGGCATCCGAACAAGTCAATAAGAAATTTAAAATGAAAATTACAGCAACTGTTTTAAAAATCAGCATATAGAAATTGGTCCTCCAGATTGATTATACTGGTACCAGAAATTGGTCCTCCAGATTTATTATACTGGTACCAGAAATTGGTCCTCTAGATTTAATATAAAGGAACCAGAAAACGGTCCCCCAGATTTAATACACTAGTACCAGAAATCAGACCCCTAGTTTTAATGTACTGGTACCAGTAGTTAGGATGGCCATCTGGAGCCGGAAGTACGTCCGAGGGCATGATCCAGTTTCTACAAGGTAGCATGAATCAATTATAGTATGTTATGACGTGACACCAGATAATTATAGAGATTAAAAGCAGGACATGATGTTGTCAATAACGGATGGTAATTATAGGCATGGTTTTAAAGAACAACAGTTTTGTAAGTATGACCCAAATGAAAATGACACGTGTTTCATAATGTATACCTTTAGGAAGTACTATGAAAACCCTTGAAAATCTCCATACAATCAAATTGTCTACAAACAGTCCAAGAGAAAGAGTTAACTTCGAACACCTTCTACATTATGGAAAAAAAAACAAAGGTCAGATTAATTTTTGTTAAAAAATTATTCTGTTCCCTTCACTGTTATTTCTGTTGTTTTATACATATTCCAGTTTTTATTGTTAGCAAACAACTATATTAATTGTCACTAATACATGTTTCAATTTCATTATTCTTTTCCTTTAGAGGTGTCTAGTAAATTTCCCCACTGACACACAGTGCAACAACAAGATTCATCATATATTTGTCTGGTCC
>NW_013669156.1:39972-45744 GCF_000517525.1 Limulus polyphemus
CAAGATACGGGATAGTTCTAGAAACAAGAGAGCGTGAGAATTGTCACGTGATCTCGATGACGCAACAGTATATACTGAAAATATATCTCCTGTCATACAAGAACTTAGAAAGGAGAATTGCTGGGCTTGCTCCTACTTCTTTTAAGTTCAACAGGGTATATTAAGAGAAAATGAGAAACATATTTGTCTGAACTCCTGACAGATGCCAAGCCCACTCTCTACCATTGAATTGCAATTTCTCAGCCAATTATACTTAGTTGAGCTCTATGATTATAACCAATGGAAAGAGTGCTTTCAAAACTATGAACAAATATATCATTACTATCTTTATTAGATCCAAATTTGGACAATAATTTTTGGTTGGATAAAAGTCTGTAATAGCCATAATATATACAATATTGTCCACATGCTGTCGAATAAACTCCTACACAACCTTCTTATTGTAAGTCTACATTCAGCAGTATTTTTGATGATTTTTTTATGTTGTTAGTTCGTAGAGGCAAGCCAAGGGAATCAAAATATTCACCTTTCCCATTTTGACCAAAGAATATACTAACCCAGTGACTTCCAGGTTTATGACTTGGATCCAAGTTGATGATATACAGTTGTATTTCTACTAACCCAGTGACTTCCAGGTTTAGTTAGGTAGCTGATAATTGGCAAACACACCTCCAGGTTTCTTTCTCGTACACAAATCTTTATAGAGTATAGAATAAACCTCTAAAGAGTTCATTGCTTCTTATATATCAGTGATGATTTTTTGGACTGGTCCATTTCTGAAATGGACTGAAATTCTGCATAGGCAAGAACATTTATAATGCTAAGTAATGATTTACCAAAATGTATCTCAACACATAAATTTTCCTGTTTCATCAACTTAAAGTGTGTCAAATAGGTCAGGTGTAAGATCAGAGACAAAGAGTGTATATCCTCCTGAATATTCATCGTATCCTATATCAATTCCCTGATCTTGAAACTGTTTTCCTAAATAATGTTTCCTAGCTTTCTGCATACAGCTCAGCATCATAATTGGGTTGTAAAGGTGGAGCAGGAATTTGTTTTCCTTCCAAATTAATTGCTACGAAATTGATACTGTAATGTTTGTAATTGTACGTGTTTTTCTTCCAAGATCCATTAAATGCATCATTATCAAGAAACATCCTTTAAAAAGACGTTTAGGTACTTGACCTAGAAATGCCTTTTAAATAAATGCTTGTAAGTTTCTCTGAGGAATTGAAAATTATTTATACACTGACAGGACTTTTCATGAGGTAGAAGGGACATAATTACTTGTCAAAAATATCAGGGCTCGATGTTTTCTGTCTTTTGGTTTAGTGATTCTGAATGCCAGGCCTTTCCATTTCTTCCTTTTATTAGGTAGAGCAATCTGTGTGACATCTCGAATCAACTTTTGAGCTGCTTCTTTTCCACATTGTTTTCTGGCATCAACAAATTTATTTCCTTGTAAGACATCTGATGCTACATTTATACCTGGTTTAACTGTTAATACTCCCTTTGTCAGAAAAGGTATATCTGAATGAAACAAATTGTTTAACACGTCTCCCAAACCATAACTTCCTTGCCATTGACTACCTGCAAAACATGGTAAGCCATTTCACACCTGGTAAGTATAATACGTGTCATAAATCACTGGATTATTATAGTAAGGTACTCCCATAATGTCACAAGTGACAGAAGTGAAGCATAATGATGACTCTCCAATGATGACTTTGTAAGCATTTCAGTAATCATGTCACCTTCACAACCTCCATGCATATTAACAATGTATGGAGCTACAGTGGACTCCGATATCATATGATTAATCTCAAATCCAAGTAGTACAGATAATAGGGGCATACTAATAAAGCGGGAACCTCTGTTACTTTCACACTTGTAGCTAAATACAGGATCTTTGTCGGATTCATTATGTAATTCTTCTAACTATTTTAGTATTTTAATCAAATCCTCAGACTCTTTGTAATGAACCAGTCTAACACAAATGACTTTATTGAGACTTTCAGAGCCAGAAAGGAGAGCTATCCATCCTGTACTATCAGGTGAATTATGCCAACAGTGTGGATACTGTATTTCGGACAAGGCCACTTCCCACGAGCCCATCGAGAAGATCTGTGATATAATTTGTCAAGGTATTACTGCCAAAATAGTTTATAGAGCAATTTCTGGGTAACATCACATACAACTGATCCATGCCAAATAATGGGTAATAGAGTTATACATTATATTTTGATATTTTGTTATGGCAGTTGATTCAGATCAGCTTGAGGGATCCAAACTTATTTGGATAGCCTTTCTATTTCACGAAATACTGTTTGTTTTTATCCCTTCCTCGTTCACGCACTATTTCTTCCACAGCATTAGGGGACTTAATAACATGCTGTAATACAGATTCATAAAATGTTCCCTCTAATTGTTCTCCAAGATAGTCTTGTAGTTTGTACACTGGGAGAACTTCTCTCCAATCTCTGTGAATTGTACATACTAAATCACAATATCGTTAAATAGATTACAACACAAGAAACGATCACTCTGTTTCTTGAAAAATCTTTATCTTACAGGTTTGTGTAGAGTATATGAATTGTGATGTCTTAACCAGTCATTGACCTGATTTAGATTGAAGAGTTTATCCATATTATTTACAATGTCTGAATAATATGAACCAAATTTTTCTATTTGGTTTAGTACCAGTTCTGTCTGTAGCAGTAGTTATAATCTGCCCTTTTCAGTAGGAAAAGTCAAACCATAAATGACTGATAATATTAGCAGGATTCATCGATTGACAATAGTGTATGTGACGACAATCAAGAATCGAGTGCTTGTATAATACAACATTCATTAACGAAAAATGAGCCCATTTATATATTGTTCGTTTGGGTCTTTTAATGTACTTCGTGTACGACCATCTGTCTACATTTCCAACAACTTATTGTGGAATATTCATATATGATAGTGTTCGGCAAATTCTTTGTAATTGGTAGGTTTAAATTGTTTTCATTTCCGTAATACATCGCTGATCAAATTGATTGTGTTACTGTTTGGGACAGGTCTTCCATTAATCACTACTTGTCCTCAATCATTCCATGTTACATCTCCACTTGAACGTATTAAGCTTATTTTAATAGTATTTCAGCTTTGTTTTTATACTTTAGAAGCATGCTGTTGATGATATCCGAAATTTTGTGAGTTGGTGATTCCACTTTAACAGGTTCCCTGCCTTGCAATTGAAACATTTGATGATGTTGTTGCAGCTGATGTAACAGCTTGGCTTTATCATCTGCAAGTAGAGTATTATTATATATGACAGATTTCATTATCTATAGAGTTTAAAACTATGAATGGGTCTTTTATAAACTTTAGGTTGATAAAATGATTGTACCATGTACAGTTCTTCAAGAACGAGAATCAATCGTTTTGCATGTTCCATTTTAAAGACCAACAGCTTTACTAATGGTCCATCTTGTCAAACTACCAAATAATGAACATATTGGTGCTACGAGTAATGATAAAAACACTTCTTTCTGTATTAGAAAATTTCTTTTTTGTTTAACAGATGTTGTCTTATCAGCCAACTCTCTCAATAATGATTTGTATATCTAAATTTCTGCTTTTTTATGTTCGTCATGAGAACATTACCCTTTTAAATATTTAAAGCACATTCACAAATACAAGTTATAAAATCATCGTTAACTTCAACAATCACATCTTTAATTTGTTTACACGTAAATTTAGTTAATGGTCAGAGCAAATCTTGGTGCTGCTTAATTCAAGGTGTCATGATGAATAAATGACAAATAAACAACATATAAATCTATTTAGACATATATTTATAAAATCATTTATAATCCATTTAGATATAACACTGACTTTTTTAACACCATAATGACAAGTTATTTCATCACTATGAATTGGACATGGTAGAGTTGACTTATGAAGTTGATTAACTCTGGGATAACCAATTGACTCCAAATTATAGCAGGTAATTTGGAGGACACTTTTCAACAGTATGGTTTTCTCACTCCCCATGATAAACACATCTGTAAAGTTTGCCTTAGCAAACTAACCATATCCCACAAATGGATGGTTCCATCTTTCTTCGGGATATGGTCCACAAATGGATGGTTCCATCTTCCTAGGGGATATGGTCCACAAATGGATGGTTCCATCTTCCTAGGGGATATGGTCCACAAATGGATGGTTCCATCTTCCTAGGGAATATGGTCCACAAATGGATGGTTCCATCTTCCTAGGGGATATGGTCCACAAATGGATGGTTCCATCTTCCTAGGGTGAACATGTCTAGTCACTCAATCACATTGGCAGCAGTCTTTATCTGAAAGAAATTGCTTGAAAAACGGTTGTTTAAAGAAAAACACATATATATATAACCGCTGTATAAACATTTGAATGTTAGTTCTTTAATAGCGTATTGCCCTTCCTTCAGATAAAGTTCTTCGATATCTATCACGGCCGAAGTCATCAAGATGTTATCATTTGGCCAAGTACACTACAATATCATCTCCTGGAAATAAACCAGTTCTTAAATATAATTGGTCAGGAGTTTGCAGTTTCAAATCGATGATTAGATATCCAAATGGTTACATCTTGATAGGGTTCTTCAAAGTATTTGAGATGTGTCAGAAACATTTGTCTCACTAAAACATTCGAGTGAGACTTGCATCTCACATTCTTGAACAAAATTATGTATTAAGAGTTTAAACTAATGTTACAGACTTATCTACCCTGATGAAATAGATTCTGTACACTATAAAACACGGATAAATTCAAATGGTGATCTGTATATATATATAAAAATTTGGAAAATTTCCTTTTTTTTCTGCACTTTCACACCTAAGATCGTCATTCATAAATGGATTTGTCTTTTTAGGTTGTAAATAATAAAAAAAATTTTCAGGTAAACGTTCAACAAAATGGATGTTAGGAAAGGTTTGCATTGAAATTCACTATAGAACCATACAATACTTTCTGGAGTAGAGTAAATAATATCACAATAATTTGATAACACACTGCTAACAAATTAAGTTTTACTGCTTCCATTTGGATGTGGCACTAGGCAAGCGAAAGGATGTTTTAAATGGTAATCCATCTTAAACTACAATGATAATATATACAATCTGATTTGTTTTATATACAAAGGACCAGTCTTTCATGAAGTACAATGTTTTATATAATTTAATAACTGTAGGGAAGTGTATTGAAACCTGATAAAGTGTGTCTTTTGGTGTAAATGGGATTGTACTTTTTTACTCTCTGTTTTGTTAATGATAAATAGTGTTTTCCTATCCTGACATATTTTCTTATCATTTATTATTGTAATAGCATACTGAGAAGGTGTATAATACGTAAGGGTGTTTCTATAAATGGATGGTTTTACTAAGGACAGTACTGTTAGGACAGATGATGTTTCTATAAATGGATGGTTTTACTAAGGATAGTACTGCTAGGGCAGATGGTGTTTCTTTAAATGGGTGGTTTTACTAAGGATAGTACTGTTAGGACAGATGGTGTTTCTATAAATGGATGGTTTTACTAAGGACAGTACTGCTAGGACAGATGGTGTTTCCATAAATGGATGGTTTTACTAAGGATAGTACTGCTAGGACAGATGGTGTTTCTATAAATGGATGGTTTTACTAAGGATAGTACTGCTAGGACAGATGGTGTTTCTATAAATGGATGGTTTTACTAAGGATAGTACTGCTAGGGCAGATGGTGTTTCTATAAATGGATGGTTTT
>NW_013669156.1:46457-55733 GCF_000517525.1 Limulus polyphemus
ACGTTTCATCTTTTAGGAACTCTGGCTAGAAATATACTTACCCCAGCTTCACTATTGTTGAACAGACGTTTCATCTTTTAGGAACTCTGGCTAGAAATATACTTACCCCAGCTTCACTATTGTTGAACAGATGTTTCATCCTTTAGGAACTCTGGCTAGAAATATACTTACCCCAGCTTCACTATTGTTGAACAGATGTTTCATCCTTTAGGAACTATGGCTAGAAGTACACTTCCCCCAGTTCACTATTGTTAAACAGATGTTTCATCCTTTAGGAACTCTGGCTAGAAGTACACTTACCCCAGCTTCATTATTGTTGAACAGACGTTTCATCCTTTAGGAACTCTGGCTAGAAGTACACTTACCCCAGTTCACTATTGTTGAACAGACGTTTCATCCTTTAGAAACTCTAGCTGGTGTTTATGATGTTTACTCTTTCTCTTTCAGTAGATGGATTGAATGTGAGTAGATTTTGAACGGTTTTTATAGCACATTTAATTGCCTAAAGCAGTGTTCTCCAAACGCTATCAGCTCGCGGTACACTTTTCATGTCCTAATATTTTTGCAGCACATGTAAATAAGTCCGTATGGCAGGCCTAGTGGCACCCCCGTGACTACGACAGGCAGTATTTATTGTTATACTCTGTATCAAGGAGAAAATAAGTCAAATTTGAAATTAAAAAAAATTATCAAATTGATAATAAATTTACATTACTAATTAAAAAGTACTCAATAATTACACAAATTACGCGGCACACCCGAAAACATTCAGTGGCACATAGTTTAGGAAGCACTGGTCTAAAGGTATACTTTATAAAATACGTGCCCCCCACCCACCCACCCCAGTGGCACAGCGGTATGTCTGCGGACTTACAACGCTAGAATCCGGGTTTCGATACTCGTAATGGGCAGAGCATAGATAGCCCATTGTATTGCTTTGTGCTTAACTTCAAACAAACAAACAATAAGATACTTAGCATTTTTCATTTTTAGGTCAAACTTACACAACTGTTCTTTTTTTTACTCTACAATTTGATATGGTTGTTTCATACAACCACGCCTATAATTACCATCCATTATTGTACCATGTTCCTTTTTTTTTATATGTCTCTAACAGGATACTGATAAGGCCATGTCGTAGGAAGTCATTTCGAAAATCTTCAATTATATATGCTTGATTCATTCCGTTGGGCTGTGCATGTTTAGGCATCACGGCGTGAGAACCTCCCATTACTTTCAATAATTATATAACCTTGTCGAAACTGGATCGTGCCCTCGGGTGGTACATGTTTATTTCCTCCTCCAGATGGCCAGCCTAACTACTGGTACCAGCAATCAAGCCACAAATTTAATATCTGATACCAGAAACGGGGTTCACAGATTTCATGTACTGGTACCAGAAGTCAGACTGCTTCATTTAATATACTGATACCGGAAATCGAGACCCTAGCTTTAATGTAGTGGTACCAGAATTGGGCCCCCCAGTGTCTTCCTAGAGATGATCAAAATCATGAGTTTATTCATTTTTTTACTGACTTTATTATCATTTTATTATAAGTATAGCCTACTCAGTTCTCACTTAATATCAGAGGATGAAAGTGTTTGATAATATTAATTCGTGTACACTAGGAAAGAAGAATGGTTTGTTTGTTTGTTTTTTGAATTTCGCGCAAAGCTACACGAGGGCTATCTACGCTAGTCGTCCCTAATTTAGCAATGTAAGACTAGAGGGAAGGCAGCTTTTGTTTGTTTGTTTGTAATTAAGCACAAAGCTACACAATGGGCTATCTGTGCTCTGCCCACCACGGGTATCGAAACCCAGATTCTAGCGTTGTAAGTCCGCAGACATACCGCTGTACCACTGGGGGGCAGGAAGGCAGCTAGTCATCACCATCATCCACCGCCAAATCTTGGGCTACTCTTTTATCAACGAATAGTGGGATTGACCGTCACATTATAACGCCCCCACGGCTGAAAGGACGAGCATGTTTGGTGCGACGGGGAGTTCGAACCCGCGACCCGCAGATTGCGAGTCTAGCGCCCCCTAACCACCTGGTGGCCATGCCGGGCCGAAGAAGAATGGTAATTACCTAAGTGGATTTGGATTATGTATGTATAGCTCGTCAAAGATGACGGGGCAGGTACTACCACCTCCAACCCCACCCCCCATAGTATACCCTAACCTCACATTTCGTAGCTTAATGAAATAAATAAACTTTGCGAAATCAAGCTTGATCAAAAAAAAAGGGGCAGAAAAGTGCAGTCGAGGTAATCAAACGTCGGTAAATTCCTTTGTGAGCCAATCAAAATGACTCCTCCTATTTCGAGAAATCAAGCGTGACGTGACGCGACACACACTGGCTTTTATATAGGTTGAATGTTATGCTGTTCTCTAAAACCAAAGTACATGAGTGTAAATTATATGTACAATCATATCTGGGAAGTCAAATTCCAGGGGACTGTTTATGTTCCACCAGGCATGGACTAGTAGTTAGCGTATCTGACTATATATATATCGTAAGACTCACGCTTCGCGTCCATTCCACTGAACAGTATCCATACTATTAATGGATCCCGATATTCTGATCATGGAGATAGATAAAGTCCTCGTGGTGGCAGGTGCTGCATGCTGGCTAACTACCAGGAAGTTGTTCAGATTAGGGACGATAAGAAACTTTTAAGTCACAGAATTCAAATTTATCTGTATAGTTTACTAATAACAACGCAACAGGTTTTATTCTTCACTCACTGATTGCAAGATAGAAAAAAAACTGACATTTCTTTGAAATTTTATACTGTTTACCTAATTTTGTATGCATGTGAGGAAAGTTTGAGATGGTCACTTGTTTCAGGAGAATATAAAATCATGTCTGTTTGTTTGAAGTTAAGCACAAAGCTACACGTTGGGCTATCTGTGCTCTGCCCACCACGGGTATCGAAACCCGGATTCTAGCGTTGTAAGTCCGTATAAAATCACAAATCGTTTGGGAAATGTTCACAGATGCGTATTTGTCTTTGGAACATTGTACCCTGTCCTGCTTACATCCTAGAGTCCATGATACCTAACCTTCCAAAACTGCTTGGTTGGTAGAGTATCTTATGTGAATTTGAGAATGATGAGTTTAGACCAACTTTCACCTTTATAACAAAAATAAATAAATATTAAAACTAGTTCGAGTTTATTATCCTGTCTCGTTAATCTAAAGATGGTCGGAAGCTATAAATACGTACTCTCTATGTAGTCGTGAACGTTATTTACGTTTCCGTTAAACTGTCTTAAATCGTTCGAACAAAGGTTTTCTAAACAGTTGGCGATTCGCGCAGAAATCAATAATTTCATGTAGTTGATGAAAGATAGTACCACTTAGCTATCGGTAGATGGCGGTAGCTGTCCTCACGGACGTTCAAGTTACCCAAGCTGGTTGAGTGAACAGAAACTGGATTGTTATGACAACTAGTTTGGCGTGGTAAAACACAGGCGAAACTTTGAACTATGGGGGATTAATACACGTGTGTTTAGAAGTGAAAGCGAGAATTGTGACTCCAGTAACTGATTATATAAGAGTGTATTGCCGACATTATTCATGGAAACACAGTAATTGTTTGGAAATCCTTTTAAATCAGGTATTGTTAACAGTAGAATACTGTTTCCCTTACACATCAATTATAAGATACCTCCTTATTAACAGAATGCTAAAAACGCTTTAATACATCAATATTAGAAATACTTATATAGATATTTGGTTTTATATTGTGCTTGTATAATACAACGCACGTGTATGTGTGTGTTTAGTTTTAGTTTTAGATCAATAGATGTGTGTATGAGTTTGCTCGTATATACATAGTACATATTGACTGCTCTAGTAAAAACATAGTTGCATGAGCAGATTACAATCAATTGTGATCTTATTCGGTTGTATTATAGATTTATGGAAAGAAACCCTTTGACGTTATTCCGAGCATATTTCGGTATACAGTTGTTCAATATAGTAATACAACATTAACGCAAAGTAATTTTGTTAAGAAGTGTTAAGTCTTATTTTAATATTTGATTCTAGTTAGGCTCAGTTATATCTTGGTCAGTTAAGCATAATACATAATTCAGTTTCAGAGAAAAAAAAACATCTATTATACAATTATTTTTCTATGTCTTAGCAGAACACTTGGAAAGATGTTACATTTTGGTAAAGAGCATTCACCATCAGAGGGCAGGATCTGCAACTCGAAGAAAGCCTATTAATTTTTTTTCGAGCATATTTCGGTATGCCGCTGTTCAATATATTACTATATCAAGAACGTAGATTAACTTTAAAGAGAAATTGAAAGTTTTAATTTAGGAAATAATTTCAGTTTAAACAGTAATACCCAGAGATGATAAGCAAAATAGCTCTAAATAGGTATTATAAAGTCCACGTTTCTTAAATATACGTTTACAATTAATAAAATTGAGATTACAATACTTTTTAAACATACTCCTTTTTAGTAGTATTATAAAGTCCACATTTCTTAAATATACGTTTACAATTAATAAAATTGAGATTACAATACTTTTTAAACATACTCCTTTTTAGTAGTATTATAAAGTCCACATTTCTTAAATATACGTTTACAATTAATAAAATTGAGATTACAATACATTTTAAACATACTCCTTTTTAGTAGTATTATAAAGTCCACGTTTCTTAAATATACGTTTACAATTAATAGAATTGAGATTACAATACTTTTTAAACATACTCCTTTCCAGTAGATCAGTTATAGACTGAAGTTGACCATGTGATAAACACGTGTAAATCTATAGACATTGATTATACACAAACTAATGACCAAGAAGACAAAAACACAAAAGGATTTCCTTTAATTATTATAAAGTTTCCACATAGAGCAACAATGGTTTGTGTTTATTCGATTATTTAGCCCGTTATTTTTACTCTTAATAGGAAAAAAACGAAAGAGCCGGAAATAGGGATAACCGATGCCAGTGACGAAACTGTGGAATTAAGTGATAGTGACATGATTTTTGAAAAACGTGCTTCATTGCCGGAAAACTTAACAGAGGAGGAAAGTCGAAACTCTCGCCCTTTAACACCACCAATACTTGTCATCCCACAACCAAGTACGACCTCTGATCAAGAGAAAACTCTAGCAGAGGATATGGTGGCACTTCAGTTGTCCCATCAAGATAATCCAATTATCCAGAAACATCCGGATCATCTCTTAACACGGAGCGATGAAAACAAAGTTTCCAATATTTCTCCCACCCTTTCTCAGCCTGACCAGGAAATATTGATTAACGGCGAAAATGCTAATCCAAGCTCAGATAATTTGGATTCCCATTCATTTCGTAGTCCTGCCTCTTACTTTGATTGTTCTTCGGCTCATTTAACGTATCCTGAACCAAATAAATCCGTTCTGAATATGTACGACCAAAGTGTAACATTTCACAAGCGATCGAGAAGAGAACTGGTTCCTTTGACTAAACCAGAAAAGTCACTATCTTATGTAAGTTCAACTTTTGTCTCCGGTCTTAGTATAAATATAATATTTTACTATGTTTTATTTGTATTACTGGTGTAATTCAACGGCTACAGAATAATAAAAACATTGTAGTATTTTAGTTTACGAAACGTAATTTTACAAATGACATGTTTTATGCACATACCGTTTAATATTAGTTTGTTTTTGAATTTCGCCCAAAGCTACACGATGACTATCACCGCTAGCCGTCCCTAATTTTGCAGTGTAAGGCTAGAGGGAAGGCAGCTAGTCATCACCACCCACCGCCAACTCTTGGGCTACTCTTTTACCAACGAATAGTGGGATTGACCGTCACATTATAACGCCCCCCACGGCTGAAAGGGCGAGCATATTTGGTGTGACGGGGATTCGAACCCGCAAATTGCGGGTCGAGTGCCCTAACCACCTGGCCATGCCAGGCGGTAGGGATAGCCAAGGTACTCAATTGGCATAATACAAATATTCACGCTAAAAACAATCAACAGTCACTGAGAGTTTTACTTTAAAAGACTATTGCACTCGCTTTAATTTGTTTCTTTACCCACCAAGCTCAAACACAAGGTAAGAAACCATCGCTGAGATACCAAACCAGGAAGTTACCAACCCACCAAATTGTTCATCTTTCTTCTTGTTTCAGTCGAGATAACTTTACAGCTACTTTATCACTAACATCAGTTTAAACCTAAACGTACTCTATGTGCAGGATGTCATCACTTAGATGTAATAATAACTAGTAGTAATAAAAAACAAAAATATCATAATTCTAACGTAAACGATGTTATCATTACCCCTTAAAGTCAGCTTTTTCACAGAATCTGGTGTTCCTTTAAAAAGCTTAAGTACAGGGTAAAACAGGAATTGCCAGCCAAAAAGAAATGAATATTTGGTGACAGCAACATATTGAATACTCAATGCTTTGAACTCAATACAGTCGGTGTCTTTAGGGAGCCAACCCTTATATTATGTATGAAATGGAGTAGAAAAACTCAATACACATACTATTATATTTTATTACATACATTTATAGAATACACTAACTTTTAATCAGGGGGAAAAACTCCACAAAACAAGTAATAAATAACTTTTGTAAATGTAAAATGATGTAGGGATAGCAGTGCCAAAAAGAATGTAAACAAGAATATATATAGATGATACAGTTATACAAAGATCATCCCTAGATGATTTTCAGTATTAAAATTTAATGTTACACTGTAAAATGCCTACTTGACTTAATATTACTACAACTGTAAGTTATATATTTCTGACTGTTGGTATATCGTTTGTTTATCATAATATCATGGTCATGTCAGGGTAGGGATCAATGTAATGTAACTAAGAGCCTAGGACTTACGTATAAGGAAAACCAAGTTGATTCAAAACACGTCTTGATTATTACAGACTCTCGCTGCAAGATCGGTCAAATTGACCGACCGCCTAACCATATTATACTCGTGCATTTTACAGTGTAATATTAAATTTCAATATGGAAAGTAATGTAGAAATGATCCATGTATAGCTATATCATCCCTATATTCTTGTTTGCATTCTTTTTGGCATTGACATCCCTACATCATTTTACTTTTACAAAATGTTTTTTATTACTTTTCAGCGATTACGAGTTCTGTCCTTATGCCGTTGGTGCTCTAATTGTTGTACACGAGCTTACGTCGTTTTCAATAGATTGAACGCATCTACGTTAAACACATATAACTGCCTGACCTCGGCTAAATCTATACACGTACACAGCTAGACAGTTAAGACTGGTTTATTCTGTTAATTGTATGGGTTATCCGATGATATTATGTACATCCGAGCTTTAGTGTCATAAACAAACGTCAGAGTTGACATTTACAAAATGGAAATTAAATTCATAAAATGAAATTCAGAGTTATTGTTCACAGAGACAAACATGTTGTTGATGGACGTCTTAATAACTGCGTTAATGGTGAGAGCATGGTACTGTGGACACCCATCTTTAGTTTGAATACAGACAATTTGTCACAGTAATAAAACTATGTTATATACATATATTATAGCACTTGGTTTCAGATACCGCGAGCCTCATAATATATATAGCTTAAAACCACTCTCTCTTTATTGGATTGATGCACATTGAAACGCTTATATTGTATTATAGACAAGCTTCAATATCGTTTATCAACTGGACTGTTGGAGAAAAAATTAATAACATTCATATTAACTCGTATATATGCAAGAGGGAAGATTATAATTCAATGACTAACAACGTTGACAATGAATCTTTAAGGCAAGGAAGAACCGACTTAATACAAGGATATTGACCATGAATATTTAAGGCAAGGAAGAACTGACTTGACACAAGGATGTTGACCATGAATATTTAAGGCAAGGAAGAACCGACTCGATACAAGGATGTTACTAAACATATTTATGAACCAATTAGTTGGTTTCATAAAATTAATAGTGGTGTATCAAACTTGTTGTACTAATCTTTCTAATGTTTTTTTAAATAAATATGTTTCTTGTATCCAGCAAAAAGAGTTTGTTATTTTTTAAAATGTTGACTTTAGTTTTTTTTCCTGCAAGTGGAGAAATTATACTTTAGTTCTTCAGAGAATGTACTAGTTTGTGAAAGACACCTTTCAAGACCTTGTATCAAGTCGGTTCTTCCTTGCCTTAAAGATTCATGGTCAACATCCTTGTATCAAGTCGGTTCTTCCTTGCCTTAAAGATTCATTGTCAACATCCTTGTATCGAGTCGGTTCTTCCTTGCCTTAAAGATTCATGGTCAATATTTCTTATAACAAACTGGAGTAACGAACATGTATAAAAAATATACAATTATACGGGATTACGGCCTACACATATAATATGATGTAGAAGTATAATGAGATAGAACTTCAAGAATTTACGTCTCAGAAATAGTTTCTGGTTGATACTATACAAGTTGAAGCTTTTTCAGTAATAACATGTCGAAATGTATTTTTACATGATTAGTTTGAACATTATACTAATTAAAAGCATTTTAGTTGTAATGTGTATGAATGTTATACGAACTGAAAGGTTTTAGCGGTAATAGGATGGAAAGTAATTTTACATGTTTACTTTGAACATTACATTGAATTAAAACTTTTTAATTGTAACATGTTGGAAAGTAATTTTACATGTTTATTCTTATTACATACATTATCTCTATTTAATTTTCTGACTTGTTCTTCTTTTACTGGAAATACATTGTTTTAATAGAAAAAGTAAGGTAGTCAATGTGATTTCGGTTTATATACTTACTTAAGGAAAATTAACAGAATGAAAAATTCTACTTGATAATTCCCTACAAAATATGGCAAAAATGTGTAATAATGTTTCTCAATTTGCGAAAAGAAAACTTTAACTTACCCGAAATCGCGTTTCGTTTATGAACAAACATTACTGCTTCATTCATAAACAGTCCTGCAAGCTGCTGACCCAATCACGTAACAGTACTGCAATCTGCTGACCCAATCACGTAACAGTCCTGCAAGCTGCTGATCCAATCACGTATCAGTCCTCCAAGCTGCTGACCCAATCACGTATCAGTCCTGCAAGCTGCTGACCCAATCACGTAACAGTCCTGCAAGCTGCTGACCCAATGTTGACTTTAGTTTTTTTCCCTGCAAGTGGAGAAATTATACTTTACTTCTTCAGAGAATGTACTAGTTTGTGAAAGACACCTTTCAAGACCTTGTATCAAGTCGGTTCTTCCTTGCCTTAAAGATTCATGGTCAACATCCTTGTATCAAG
>NW_013669156.1:56682-64661 GCF_000517525.1 Limulus polyphemus
CCTCTGTGTTTATTTTGCTGACCCAATGTTGACTTTAGTTTTTTTCCCTGCAAGTGGAGAAATTATACTTTACTTCTTCAGAGAATGTACTAGTTTGTGAAAGACACCTTTCAAGACCTTGTATCAAGTCGGTTCTTCCTTGCCTTAAAGATTCATGGTCAACATCCTTGTATCAAGGCGGTTCTTCGTTTCCTTAAGGATTCATGGTCAACATCCTTGTATTAACTCGGTTCTTCCTTGCCTTAAATGTTCATGGTCAACATCCTGTGTACAAGAAATTTGGTAAGAGCAATAATATTTCTGACTTTCAAAGGAGCATGACAGTAGGCGCCTGTGTATTGGATGTTCAAAAATAATCATGATTCCAATGACTCCATTCATACCATGTAAAGAATAATACAAATTTCATCATATTATAACCGACAATTAATCCATATATGACTTATCTGAAAGCTACACGAGGGTTATCTGCACTAGCCCTCCCTAATTTAGCAGTGAAAGACTAGAGGGAAGGCAGCTAGTCATCACCACCCACCGCCAACTCTTGGTTACTTTTTACCAACGAAGAGTGGGATTGAACGTCACATTATAACACCTTCACAGCTGAAAGGGCGAGCATGTTTGGTTGGACGGGGATTCGAACCCGCGACCCGCAGATTATATTACTCAAGGCTCATCAGCATCTCATTTTCGTTCTTACACTTCTAAAATATTATTTATTACACAGAATTATTAATTGTCCAATCAAGAGGCATGTATTCAACATTTAGATACAGAATTATTAATTGTCCAATCAAGAGGCATGCATTCAACATTTAGATACAGAATTATTAATTGTCCAATCAAGAGGCATGCATTTAACATTTAGATACGGAATTATTAATTGTCCAATCAAGAGGCATGCATTCAACATTTAGATACAGAATTATTAATTGTCCAATCAAGAGACATGCATTTAACATTTAGATACAGAATTATTAATTGTCCAATCAAGAGGCATGCATTCAACATTTAGATACGGAATTATTAATTGTCCAATCAAGAGGCATGCATTCAACATTTAGATAAGTTTATATCTTTGCACTTCGCTGTTATTTGTATTTTTATCTATTTGATTCTAACAAACATATGGAAAAAATTAGCATAGACCTCCTCGTGCAGAAACAAAGTTACAGATTTCCAACCAATTAGAAGCAGTCGTTAGTAATCATGCATTAGCTCATTTTGTTAAAATAAATTGTGCAATAAAATATTTTCTAAAGTATTAGGACTAATATAAATATATTGTATTTACATTAATAATTTTAAACATGAACCTTATCTTTCTTCTACACAAATGTTTCACACTCTAGAGGCTAGAGCAATGTTTCTCAACCTTTTAGATACCAGGGGCCGCTGGTATCTCACGTATAACGAAATAACAGCACGTTTTACATAACAATACTCTGTCAGTTTTTGTTTGTTTGTTTTCGTGAAATCCCACGTGCGGCAAAGTGGTTGTGGCTAGAGCACTTAATGAAGCATTTGGCTTATGCTATTTTATTTTCCCTCTAGTGGACTTTGTAACTATGAACGATTACTTCTCCGATAGGTGTCAAATTACCATGGTATTTTTTGTTTTTCTTAGTTAAACACAAAGCTACAGAATCAGTTATCTGTGCTGTGTCCATCACGAGTATCGAAACCCGATTTTTAGCGTTATAAGTCCACAGACATACCGTTGAGCCACGGGGGGAGGGGGGGACTTACCATAGCGAGACTTTATGCGTGCAGAAATTGATCTACCAAAGCAACTGGTTGAGCAAAATAAACACAGAGGGATACCCGTTAATTCATTGCACACAAAAAAACACAAAACGTAAACGAGAATCTATATACATAAAATAGTACTGTCTTTTGTCTGTCCATGTAACTACTTCGCAGGGTGTGGATGGATCTTCACCAAATTGCGCATGAAGATTTGTTAGGTCCATATGGAGATATTTCGAAACTTGCGGTTTCACATTTTATGTTTTGCAGTTTTTATGGGCGTGTTTTACAATTACATATAATAGAAGCAACTTTTCACGTCCTAAGAATACCTTTCATTAATCATGAATTTACATAACTTCCGTCCAGGGGACGGGTACTCCGGCCAGTTAAAGAATAAATTAGAAAACATAAAATATAAACAAAAAAAAATTAGTGAAAACGACAAACTCTTCATTAAACTTCGTAAAGTCTAATATCATCAATTTATCTGACACGCCACTGAGCGAACATCAAATTGCATGCTAAACAAAGGTCCAAACTTTGATACAAAACCATCTAACGTACGTACAATTCGCATACAACTAAGTAGACACCCTACAGAACACAAGCCCAAGTCTTAACAGAACAAAAATGCAGATGTAATTTTAAAAAATAACAATGCGTTTTCACGTATCGTCTGGCATGCAATCAACTTATCAACAATGAAAATGTAACAGTAATAAAAGTATTACAAGAATATCATCATGGTGAAGAAAACAAAAAATGACTTACGTGAACATTCAAGCCTAATAAATATGAACGTGTAAACAATAAATTTAGTTAACAGTAGAAAGTGTTAAACCTTCATATATATATATATATACACACACAAATTCACCATTTAAAATGGCAATCCCCTATTCCTGTTGATTCAAGACTTCTGAGATCCAATGATAAGAGACTCCTTGTACTTCCCGTCCAGAAAACCGTGGCATTTGATTTTAATACTAAAGCACACCATGCTCATTAATAAAATGTGCTGCAACTGTACGTCTACCAACCTCACCCATCATTGTAGCACAGAAATATTCCATGCTACGTTCTTGTACGGGTCTCTCAGAGGTGAAAAAGAAAATAAATCTTTAACATGTATAAACAATCATTTCTTGTAACAGTTTCCATCTATACAATATAACAATCAGTTTGCTAACAATGTTTTATTCCACAACAATTGAAATGATGTTAGCGCCTTAACAATTGTTGTTTTTAGCAAATGGCTTATATAAACAGTTTTCCGACCACTGCTGTGTCTTGTTGTGTTCAAGCGGCTTGATGAGCTCTGTATTAACCGAAATACATTGTTGGCAAAAGAACAGCCGGCAGAGTGTGGTTGAAATACTACTGTACACTCTTATTCTTCTTGAAATAACTCATGGGACTGAATAAGGAGTGCAGTTTTAGAGACTTCAAAGTACTCTGTGCAATTTTCTTAGGGGAGGCGTTAGTATTGTTCAGTTATAAAATTTCGAACCTATATTCATATCAAAATACAATAAATAAATAGTTTTCCTATATATATATATATGTAAAATAATTTTGAGAAAACATCTTACAGTCTGTTATTTGTAATATTACTAAGGGGCCCGCAGTTAGAGTGGCCCGTCGGTGTACTGCACCAATTGCACCAACGTTGACAATGACCCTGAGTAGAGGGCATACCTACGCCACTCAGTGTTGATCATATTCAGCTCTCAAAAATAAAAAGAAATAAAGCAGGAAAATGTGTCAGTATATCCGTCGTTATTCGACACGGACTATTTTTGATAGGACAATGAAGAATGATATTCTACATACGTCCACCAAGATTCATCAAAATCCGATGATTTTTGCCTGAGTTATAGAACAAAAATAGTGTGAAAAATCGGTCCCCATGTTAACAGATAGGGATTTTTTTTTGTACATTCGTGACCTTGACCCTCGAAAAACTATTAAAAGTCTAAGCTGGATCATAGTCCAAATGTATACCAACTTTCGTTCAAAACCATTCAGCCGTTTTGAAAACATAACCTCAGTCTACCATCGGTGGCGGAGGTAAATATATATAATAGATTATTACTAATATCTTAGTAAAAGTATAACCTTCAGTGGCGGATGTAAATATATATATAATAGATTATTACTAATATCTTAGTAAAAGTATAACCTTCGGTGGCAGAGGTAAATATATATAATAGATTATTACTAATATCTTAGTAAAAGTATAACCTTCGGTGGCAGAGGTAAATATATATATATAATAGATTATTACTAATATCTTAGTAAAAGTATAACCTTCGGTGGCGGAGGTAAATATGTAAGAGATTAATATTAATATCAATATTTTAGTACGAGTATAACCTTCGGTGGCGGAGGTAAATATGTAAGAGATTAATATTAATACCAATATCTTACTAAAAGTATAACCTTCGGTGGCAGAGGTAAATATATAATAGATTAGTACTAATATCTTACTAAAAGTATAATCTTCGGTGGCGGAGGTAAATATATAATAGATTAGTACTAGTATCTTACTAAAAGTATAACCTTCGGTGGCAGAGGTAAATATGTAATAGATTAGTACTAATATCTTAGTAAAAGTATAACCTTCGGTGGCGGAGGTAAATATGTAATAGATTAATATTAATACCAATATTTTAGTACAAGTATAACCTTCGGTGGCGAAGGTAAATATATAATAGATTAGTACTAGTATCTTAGTAAAAGTATAACCTTCGGTGGCGGAGGTAAATATGTAATAGATTAATATTAATACCAATATTTTAGTACAAGTATTTTTAATGTTTCCTTCTGTGTACTCAAGCAACAAAGAAACAAATGTGTACTGCACATGCAAACTAGGTGCTTCACGTTTTTACCAACTTGTATTTTGTTAACTATGGATAATAATTCTCTGATATTATATGTGACCATGCTTACAACATCTTCATCTGTTGTGGTTTATCGTGGCAGTTTGTACTATACAGTAAAGCTCTGAATGGGGTTTGCGAAAGCTTTCTTGTGTAGCAAAATATGTGCGTAGTACCACAGTAGTTACCCCAGGGATTGCGCAGCACGCCGCGAGAGGGCGCCACGCACAAGTCGAACACGGGCAATAATGTCATTAGAGACGATGACATAATAGTTGCATTAAGTATCACCAGAGGGCGTATTGCTAGACTGCCGTGACAGGTTGACATGATAAGGGAATTTCAGAGACGATTACGTCATAGTTCCACGAAGTGGACCTGGCTATCTTAGGGGGGGGGGTGATATAATACCAAAAGACCTTTTACTATAGGTGGATTGCGTTACAAAGGCAGATAGTGTTTAACAGGACTGCATAGAAATGTCAACTTACACTTAATTGCATATGTTTGACAAAGATGTTTCTTCTCTAAGACAGCATGCAGGTTTCAACATGTCTCATCTTATTTTTCATTCACTTATGTTTCTTTAGGATGATAGTGTTACTAGCACATTTAAATTACTGCTGAAAAGTTTTTACTACACCTAATGATTTTACACATATTGAACAAGATAGCCAATCACGTTTGTATGACTTATTAAACTTTAACATACTGATTATAGTTTTTATGTTTAAGCATACTTTTTACAATTAATGTCCTGAAAAGGACATTTATTAAAATATCTTGAACTTTCACTAGTTTGTCTTTATACAATCCATTTTACTATGTTAATGACAAGATTTGTCATTTCAATTATGTACTTGTTTTCTATGGGCCGAATATGTTACTATTACTAAGGATAGTGTTACTTTTGACAGACAATGTTCCTTAGGACACCTGCTGTTTCACTTTCAGAACACAAGGAGACAACAATTATAATTTATATCAGTTTTTATTATCCATTGTTTAAATGAGGCAGTTATTATAACCAATCATTTACTTTACATGCTTTTATCATCCTGAAAAGGATGCTTATTTTGCTACAACTAAATATAATAAATGTACGTGGTTCTAGTACGATACAAAGGACAGAGAATGTATTAAATACTTTGTTACATCACTCTATTGTTGGAAAAATAAGTACCATGAATGTTAAGGTGGATATTTTTCAATATTGGAATATTCTTCTAAGTTCTCTGATCTCCAAACAAAAGGTATGGTCTACAAGAAAAGATATACCTATAGTTTACATGAAATCAACTTATATGGAGTGTTCATATAAATTTACATATAAACCATTCACCAACATGATTAGATTTATCTCTAGAGTCTTGCAGTTTACATAACTATACAGAAGGCTAAACGTATATTTATGAAATTCTCAGTATTTCATGATACACTACGAAATAATTTTCTGTTTATAAGTTGCTACTTTCTGTTTTCCATCTAGAACTTACACACTTGTCGTTTAAAACTACCATTTTTTACAAATATAACTCACCAAGATCTATATATAGTCTAACTACTTCAAAGTGTAATTATTTACATGTAATAGGTTTTACATTATAATCGTCAATGAAGTTGTTATAAGATTTCAAAAATTTGTGATGTTCACTTTAGTAACAGAAATAAGTGAAAGTCATAACACATTATCATACAGTTCTCCTTAAGTTACAGTTACATATGTTATTATATTAAAGAATAAATGGTGTCTAGCAGAGATGAGAGAATGTTTTACAATTTGAAAGAAGTTTTGAGATCATCAATAAAAAGCAATCTTTTAATGGTAAACAGGTGTACAATGCAGAACATATTATCATTACAGTGTTATTACTTCTGTCGGTAAAAAGAAAAATTAGGGGACACAGTTTTTGATAACAGCCTCGAGGTCTCATTCAGAGATCATCCAGATAATATTATAGACAAGCACTGGGATAATCGGAGTTTATCCTCATATTGATTTACAAAAAAACTTATGTATTATCTGTTTTAGTGAACACAAAAAATCATATCTTTTATAAACTTGATGTCCTGCCTTGTATATTTTCTACAACCAAAGTTTATAGAGCTGTCAGTGGTCTTGGATATCGAACACGTGATTCATTTCACGAATAGGCAGAAAGATACCAAGTAAACGTATAGACTATATGAAGTTAATAAAAAACAAAGTTCTAGACACAGAGATAACAATACTAATTATTATTTATGTAGATCATTTAAACTACCTGAAGTTTAGTTAAGTATGTACAATAGCATATTGGATTGTGACAAAATGTGAGTTTTGTATAAAAACACGGAATTGTATAATTCATGCTACCAAAGATCTTTGAAATAATCACTTGATTTATAGATAAAGGTCCTTATTTGCATTTGGAAAATTAATATGTTTAAATGAAAGATACAGAAATATAATTTCTGGTTTGTAGAAACGAAAGCGTTACTTGTTTTAAGAAAACACAAGAGCAAAATTTCTAATCTTGCCATCTGCTGTTATATGTCAGTAATATGTTGAAATAGCACACACCTTTCGTATGTGTGACCACGTGACGACCTCTTAAGAAATAGCGTTTTTGATGTCAGACAATCTCAATGTTTTATGTATAGAACTTCAAGTGAATGGTAAGTGTTGCTATTTTAAATAACAGTAAAGTTAAACAGTAAATCTTTGAGAAACAATCAGTTCTCTATCACGTAATGAAAACGAAAAAAATAATATGCTTCATCTGATTTATTACAACACAGAACACTTATTTAGTGGTCATGTGGCTAATGAACAAAGGTCAGTAAGAGAGTTTAACTGAGTAAAAAGTATACAAGAATTGTACTGTAATGTACCAGACTTGTATCAAAGTTAAGTTAATCTTGGTAATTTGGTAGTTATAATTCATGCTTATTTTAGTCTATGTTATTTGTAAAGATCAAATGTTAACGAGCTGTCAACTCGGACAAATTTGAAGAACATAGCCTAAACTGTAAGATGATGGACAACACTACTGTTATGACAGCGGAAGTCACGTGACTCTAGTAACATATCATGATATTCTCGAAGGTTCTTGAATGCTCGAGTGTTTACTAGATGTGCGGTATTATTGTATATAAGACCGCCAAGAAGTGACGGCAACAATGGAATTGAATTGCAGACAGAGATAGAGATGGACAATTGAGTCAAGCGCGTGAATCATTCGTTGTGAATTATAGCGTTTGTTTAACTTATAGCGTGACTGTGGAAATTAAGTGTATTGCAAAGTTGTATTGAGAAAGAATAAACTAGTTCTATTTAAGAAAGGACTTGTATTGCTGAAG